>NC_043704.1:18192533-18238352 GCF_006229205.1 Suricata suricatta | reverse complement strand
CCCTGCTCATGCTCTCTCTCTCTCCCTCTCAAAAAGAAATAAAAAACATTAAAAAAAAAAAAAAGATGTAGAGGCAGGTAGTTCAGCCAATCAGAAGCTAGCTACAACCAATCTCACACCAGTGCAACCTCCTCAATTCGAACATGAAGAACTAAACCATAAAAGTGAAAAGAATCCAAAAAAGACCTGGAAAGATCCTTTTTTCTCATCAAGATGTGTCTAAGATTTATACAGGTAGGTGCATTTGAATGTTAATTACACCCTTACATTTCTTTATGCTAGAACTAATAACTATTTTGCTATTAAATATATAGATTCTCTTGCCCTTCACATTGCAGGGTGTAACTATTTCAAAAGTAATATTTTCTTATATGATTGCTTAAAATTGCAGCTTAGGGGCGCCTGGGTGGCTCAGTCAGTTAAAAGTCTGACTTCCACTCATGTCAAAATCTCTTGAACTTCCGCTTAGGTCATAATCTCCCAGCTCATGTGTTTGAGCTCCAAACTTTTCCACTAACAGCACAGAACCTGTTTGGATCTTCTCTCCCATTCTCTCTCTCTCTGCTCTTCCCCTTATCGTACTCCCTTTCTCTCTCTCAAAAATAAATACACCCTTTTTTAAGGGTATTTACTTATTTTGAGAGAGAGAGAAAAATGGGGAGGAGCAGAAAGAGGGAGAGAGAGAATCCCAAACAGGCCGTGCACTGTCACACAGAGCCCCATATCGGACTTGTACCCATGAACTGTAAGATCATTACCTGAGCCAAAACTGTATCCAATGATTAACTGACTGAGCCACCCAGGCACTCACAAAATAAACATTTTTTGTAAATGCAGCTTACACTATGATAATTCAGAGGAATCAGTATGAAGTCAACATTGCACTGGGCTGAGTTTAATAGGCAGTGTAATGGAGATTCTGGTAGATCTAAGGACAATCCCCACATCCCCATTTTTTGTCCTTACAGTAGGGCCAGACAACAGTCTATGCAGTGAACCCCATATTACACTATGTGAAAATAATGTACATTTTAAGAATGAAAGGCAGGTCTCCATCTTGTAATGTATGCATTGAAGAAAGAATAAATTTGTATTATTTAGGACAAAGAAACCGCATCCATTATTTAACAAAGAAAAGTTAATATTGAGATTGACATCAGTAAGATGGTGCAAGAAAAGGTTGGAGTGCTCTTCCCCCCAGGAAGTACTGATTTAACAACCATTCACAGATGGAAATATTTTTTTGTGACAGCTCCAGAGACCACGTAAGAAGTTCCAGCACCCTGGTTGAGCACAAAATCTCAAAACCACCACAAGGGAAAGGATAGGAGAAGCTGTTTCACTTAACCTGTATCAATTGATCCTATGCTGTTACAGTTCAGAGCCCTGAGAGACCCCGGGAACCCACAATTGCTCCCAAAAGGGAAAGAGAATAAAGTGAGCATCTAGCTTTCCCAGCTTTCCCAGCGGCACTTCAGGAGGCCCATTTTTGTGTCACTTAACTCAGAAGGCTGAAGAAAAGAGTATGGCTGGATCAATTGGGGACAGTTAAGAACAAAAGAAAGGGGTGTGGCCTCACATCAACCTGCATACAGGTATCCCTGCACTGTGAGCTGGGTCTGCCAACTCTCCCGCACGATGGACTGGCACCTGGCTCTAGCACTTCCTGCTGGCACCTGGTGCCCTGAGAGCCTGTGCAGCACTCTGCTCACCCCTGCAGATGGTACACGCACCTCAGCAACCTGTTCAACCCTGCAGGATTGGGAGAAGGCGCTCAGACTGACACTGTGCTTTCAGGAAGGAGGGAGGAAAGTGGAACAGGTGTCTTTCCTCTAAGTGCATTGCCATAGGGGGCAGGTGAATTTGAGCGTTGGCATGGCTTTGCAAGGTTGGGGATGGCGCCCAATCCTAAGACATCTCTTTCAGGAAAAATGGAGAGAAGCACTGTTTGCATCCAGGGCCCTGGCATTTCGAGGTATTTTCCAGGGGAAAGGAAGGGCAGGTCTCAGCACCTAACGTAGCTCTGTGGGATTGAAAGAAGGCTAGCTCAGTCGGCTGAACATCGGACTCTTGATTTCAGCTCAGGTCATGATCTCAGGGATCATGGATTGGAGCCCCACACTGGACTCTCTGCTTATTCATTCTCTCTCTCTCTCTCTCTCAAAAATAAATAAAAACACTTTAAAAATTTTTTAAGTTTATTTGAGAGAAAGGCGGGGAGGAGAGGCAAGAGAGAGAGAATCTCAAGCAAGCTCTGCACTGTCAGCACAGAGCCTGACTCAGAGCTAGAACCCATGAACTGTGATATCATGACCTGTGCAGAAACCAAGAGTTAGAGGCTTAACCGACTGAGCTACCCCAGAACCCAAATAAATAAACATTACAAAAATATTTTTTGATGTTTTGTTTTTGAGACAGTGAGAGAGAGAGAGACAGTGTGAGCAGGGGAGGGTCAGAGAGAAAGGAGACACAGAATATGAAGACAGGCCCCAGGCTCTAAGCTAGTTGTCAGCACAGAACCTGACACAGGGCTCAAACCCAGGAACTGTGAGATCATGACCTGAGCCCAAGTCAGACGCCTAACTGACTGAGCCACCCAGGCGCCCCAATAAACATTTCTTTAAAAAATGAAGGAAGGCACACAATTCCAAAACTTTCCAGAAAAGAGGAGCCAAGAAGGGTGGGGTATGTGCATCAGGAGAAAAAGCTTGAGAGATCCCAAAAATTTCCAGGTAGGCTGACTGGTAAAGGTACTGCCCTCTCAAAGCCAGTCACTAAGATGAGTAGAGATTACTGCATAGACATCAATGCAAAGCTAAAAAAGAACATGGAAAATCAGGAGAATACTGCCTAAAGTGATCTATAAGTTCAATAAAATCACTATCAAAACCCAATGGCATTTTTTTACATGATTAGAAATAAAATAACATTCTAAAATTCAGATAGAGCCTCAAAATACCCTGAATAGCTAAAATGATCTCAAGCAAAACAAAGCTGGAGCATAATTAATTATCTCAAGCATAATTAATCACTTCCTGATTTTAAAATATATTATAGGGGCACCTGGGTGGCTCAGTTGGTTAAGCATCTAACTTCAGCTCAGGTCATGATCTCATGGTTCCTGAGTTCCAGCCCGATTTTGGGCTCAGTGCTGACAGTTCAGAGCCTGGATCCTGCTTCAGATCCTGTGTCTCCCCGCCTCTCTCTCTAAAATAAATTAATATAAAAAAATTTAATGAACAAAGAACCTGAACAATTATTTTGCCAAAGAGGACATACAACATGACAAAAGGCAAATGAAAATGTGTTCAACATCACTAATAATCAGGGAAATGCGAAGCAAAAACACCACAATGAAATTTCACTCACATGTGTTAGAATAGCTATCATCAAGAAAACAAAAATTAATATAGTTGATGAAGATGTGGAGAACAGAGAAATTTTGTGCACTATTGGTGCGAATATACATAAGTTGATTCAGTCACTATGGAGAACAGTATGGAGGCTCCTCAAAAAATTAAAATAGAACCAACATATGATTTAGCAACCCCACTTCTGGGTAGATATCCCAAAGAACTGAAATCAAGACTTCAAAGAAGTGTCTACACCCCCATGTTCATTACAACATTATTTACAACAGCCAAGATATAAAAGCAATTTAAACGTTCATCGGTTGATAAATGGATAAAGAAAATGTGGAATTTACATGCAATAAAATATTATTCACCCTTAGAAACAAAAGGAAACCTTGCCATTTGTGACAAATGGATGAAACTTTAGGACACTGTGGTGAGTAAAATAAACCAGACACAGAAGAAACAGACTATGATCCCACTCTGTAAGGAATCTGAAAGAATCCAACTCATAGAAGCCTATAGTGGAATGGTGGGTAACAAGTGGCTGGAGGGAGCAGGAAACAGAGGTGTCGGCCAAAATTTGTTACGCGAGATGAATAAACCCTAGAGATCTAATGCATGACATAGTGCCTATAGTTAACAGTACTATATAGTAAACTTAAATTTTTCCTAAGAAAGTAACTCTTATTAAAAAATAAATAAAGCAATTTATTTTTAAAAGGTGGGAGGAAACTTTTGGGATGATAGATATGCTAATGGCATTGGTGTGTTCTTATCTATCAGCTTTTCATTTGCATACATTAAACATGTACCGTGTTGGTGTGTTAGTGTCAATCGTATCTCAACAAAATGTGTGTTGTTTTTAAGTTAATATGAAGAACTTCTCATTACGTATATGTTGGAGAACTAGAAAGGTAAAAAGTTAAAAAGTGTTTCAGAAACAGCACGTATAGGGGAAAAAAACTTTCATCCTTGGGGCTAGAAGGACAAAGGATTTGAAATGATTAAACTTAGAAGCTTGGGGAGGGGGCAGCAGAGAGCTAAAACAGCCTATGGAGGAAGGAACAGGACTTGGCTGCTGCGTGTGTCTAGGGGAACAATGAAGGTGTGTTTGTGAGCCTTGGGAAGATTACTAATGCTGCTACTGGAAAACTGACCACTGCAGGGTAAGGAAGTGCTCCTGGGGTGATGCTAATAAAAAGAGGAAGCAAAAACTGGAACAGTAAACAAATAGCAAAGAGTTTCAATTTCCTCCACCAACCTTACCTTCAGTCTCTCTCTCTCCTCACCCCACTACTGGCCAACCTTAGCAGTGAGGCAACTATCAAGGCAAAAATGCAGTTCACAGGTTCACAGAGGCCCAGGCTCAGTATCACCAAGCCGAGTATAAAAGGGTGGCTTTGTACAAGCAAAGGCACATAAACTGAAGAAGAAGATCAAGAGAGAGAGAGGAACTACAGGCATCTTAAAGACTGCAAATGTAAGCAAAAAGAAATATTGCAATAGAACTGGAAGCAAAGCTGTTGGTCAAAATTGGCTTTCAAAACTGTTTCAAGAGCAAGCAGTGAACACATACATGGGAGGAAATGCGAGCTAATTCCAAGTTCTCCTACACAGGATGGTGAAACAAATGATTCAGCAGATTTACAAACTTGAGGAACAATCAGCAAGTTGGGATTATTGAAAAAATACGTGTGTTATGACATTAGTTCCACTTTCTGCAAGGTAATGAGTGCCTATTGGAGTGATGGTTTGAAGTAGTGTCATCCATTGTGCATAGGATACAGAAGGGGAAATGCTGTCTGCTAGTAACACATATGACAGGGGCACCTGGATGGCTCCGTCAATTGAGCACCCGATTTCCGCTCTGGTCATGATCCCTGGGTTCAGCAGTTTGTGAGTCAGAGCCTCACGTGGGGCTCACTGATGTCAAGGCAGAGTCCTCTTTGGATCTTCTGTATGCCTCCCTTCTTTCTCTGCCCCTCCCCTGCTCATGCTTTGTCTCTCAAAAATAAAAATTTTTAAAAAGTAACATACAGGATAAACTGTGATATTTTAAGACAGTGAAAGCAGATATATCTCTATCATTAAAACTTTTTTTAATCTTTAAAACTTTTACAATAATTCTATTCTAAATGCTGACAAGAAGATCAGAAATGGTTGTCACTAAATTATCCTGGATTGCCACTCAGACTCTGTAATTAGGAGATTGTGAGCTTATTTTATATAATTAATCATAAAGTGGTATTTTCCATGAACAAGTAGCTCCTTGGGGAAAAAATATGCTATTAAATGTACTACCCATAAAATGGCAAGTTACATTTTCCTCCATCCAAGTGCAAATCCCAAACACTTTTGTTTTATGTCTACATTTTCAGGAAGGGACACTATATATACTGCTCTGAAACTTATTTTATTCACTTCACACTATGACTCTGGCCTATTAACAAATTGATACTTTCAGATACAGCTCACTCTTTTTTTTTTTAAACAGGAAACATATGGATGTTCCATAGTTTCTTTAGTTTCTATTCACAGAGATTATATTGAGGGGAGTTTTCATGGTTCTTTGCAAATACAAGCTGTACTTCTGTGAAAATCCTTATACATATAACCTGGTGAATTTCTGTCGTTTTATCTGTAGTCTAAATATCTCAAAGTGGTGTTAAGAGTAATCCATATTCAATAATACAATTTTGCCTCCCCAAAAGGTAATACTACTCTGTATGAAAAAAACTCATTTATTCACACTCATGATATGGGAGGCTAACAGGCATTTTAATCTTTGTTGGTTTCAAAAATAATATATAATATCTCATGTTTCATACGTATGTTATTAAGTAATACATAAGTTTGAGTAATTTGTATAATTATTAGCATTCACATCTATATGAATTCCCTGGTCATATGTTGACTATTTTCCTACTGGGTAATAGATTTGTAGGAACTCTTTGTACATGGGAAAAATTAATTGCCTGGAAATGTGTTGCAAATAATGGATTATAGGTTGTCCATTCATCTTGGGGATTTGTTTATGATATTGATGTTTGATTCTAAGTTTGTTGTTGTTATTTATAGTAATCAAATTTACAAATGTTTTCCTTTATTTTTTTATCTAGTACTTATGTGCATCTGGTAGTTTTATGGCCTCATATTTTACAGGTAAATATTTGATCCTTTTTTGAAATGACTGAAAGGGCTAGTCATGTATTACAACATCTTTTACTTAATTATATGTTCTCTCCCCATTTATTTGAGGTGCTATCTTTATCA
Organism: Suricata suricatta; assembly: GCF_006229205.1. Lineage (NCBI taxonomy): Eukaryota > Metazoa > Chordata > Mammalia > Carnivora > Herpestidae > Suricata > Suricata suricatta. The sequence continues at coordinate 18,231,723 of NC_043704.1, read as the reverse complement.
CACACTAAATTCCCACATGTTTTTATTTCTGTTCTATTTTTTTCATTGTCCATTGGATTATATCTATACTAGTGCTAACGCATTTGAATTATTATAGCTTTGAAATAGAGTATACTATCTATTTATACCTCATTATTCTTCCTTTACATTTTTCTCTTATTTATTTTGCATATTTAATTTTCTTAATAAATGTTAATATTATTTTCTCAAATTCTAAAGGCAAATACAAGGGCACCTGGGTGGCTCAGTTGGTTAAGTGTCCGGCTTTGGCTCAGGTCATGATCACACGGTTTCTGAGTTTGAGCCCCACTTCAGGCTCTGTGCTGACAGCTCTGTTTCTCCCTCTCTCTGACCCTCCCCTGCTTGCGCTGCACTGTCTCTCAAAAATAAAAATAAAAAACACTAAAAAAATTTTTTAAATAAAACAAAATAAAGGCAATACATCTATTGGTAGTTTTCCTGCAACTGTTCTGAATTCACAGAATAATTTATAAATTGTTATCTTTACCATAGTGAATGAAGTCTCTCTTTTGCTAAAGGTTTACTTTATAAGTTCACCATGTTAGATAAACATTTAAACTCTTTGGGGATTAGTATAAATGAGTGGTTTCCCATTATGTTATCTGGCCAATCATTATGTTCACAAAAAATAGCTACTTTTAATATTAGATCATTTACGTCTTGTCTTATGTGATTCGTTATTCATATTTGTAGTTGACCCCCATTGCTTTGAGAAAAAAATATGTATATTCTGCAAATAATGACAATGATCTATCAAATGTTTTTCCACTTAATTAATTTTTAGGATGTGTTAAAATACATGTAAAATTTACCATCTTATCCAGTTTTAAGTACACAGTTCTATAGTGTTATATACGTTCACACTGTTATACAGTCAATCTCCAGAAGTCTTCGCATTCTGCAAAATTGAAACTCTACACCCATTTAACAACAATACTCCATTATCTTTGCCCACTATTCCCTGGCAACCACCTGCCTTTCAAGCTGTCTAAAATATAGTTTTTTTTCTTTTCATTGATGCATTGACCAGTACTTTACTAATGACATAAAATAATTGCGGTTACACTGGGAATCTTTTGCTTTTGCCACCATTAATGGGAATACGTGAAGTTACTAGCTAATTTTGGCATAAAAGGAATTATTAAAAAAGGATACCTATTACCTCACAGAGTTGTTGGAAAAGACCATGGTGTCTGTGAATCCCCAGGTGCCTATTCTAAATCTGAGCCAGATTTATTTAATTGGTCAGGTTTAGCGGCAAGGAGTGAGAATATGTGCTCAGAAATGAGTGTCCCTTTTGTTTTCTTGATCGACGTGATTGACTTTGTTCTGTTTTGACTTCTATAGTGACTTACAGTGAAGTCAATCTTTGACTTCCACTGAGACACATAAAGTGGAGAACCTTTCCATGTGGGGGGGGGGGGTTCAAATGTTAAAAAGACTTATTTAAAATATCCAATTCATGAAGCGCTTGGGTGGCTCAGTCAGTTAGGTGTCTGACTTTGGTGCAGGTCATGATCTTGTGATTCTTGAGTTCAGTCAAGCCCCATGTCAGGCTCTGTGCTGACAGCTCAGAGCTGGAGCCTGCTTTAGATTCTGTGTCTCCCTTGCTCTCTGCCCCTCCCCCACTCACACTCTGTCTTTCTCTCCCTCTTTCAAAAATAAATAAACATTTAAAAATTTTTGAAAATTAGTAAATAAATAAAATGTCCAATTTGCAATGCAATCTCTACCCTTTTACAATTATGCATGGGTCACTTTAGAGAGCCTCTCCAGATTTGATCCAAATTTTCTCTACTTAAAGAAAATTAGAATTGAATGGTAAGAAATTTGGAATTTTCCAAGATTTATTGAATTGATATTTTTGGACCAAAAGATGGTTCCTTTTTTCTGTCCATTCATTAGGTACTTTTCATGAATCTTGGAGAATAGAAGAGATTAAATACACTTTTATTGTGTTAATATTTATTAGACTCCCTTTGATTATCAGAAATTGGAAGAGAATACATATATTGTTCTAAGGTTTTTGTTTGTTTTGCGCATGTTAAATACATCTAATTTGAGGGGCGTCCAGCTTCGGCTCAGGTCATGATCTCGTGGTTCATGGGTTTGAGCCCTGCGTCAGGCTCTGTGCTGACAGCTAGCTCAGAGCCTGGAGCCTGTCTTCAGATTCTGAGTCTCCCTCTCTCTCTGACCTTCCCCTCTCACACTGTCTCTGTCTCTCAAAAATAAATAAAAAACATAAAAAAATGCATCTAATTTGAAAACTTTTGACACACATGAATACTAGTATCATAAAACAACCATGGGGACATCTAATTCCATTACAGGTATTTCTCAGTTGTGCACTTTCCCCCTTCACCCCAAAATGATGGAATGAGGTTGCAGAGAAAGCTTCCTGGGGAAGGTAGCACGAGCTAAGACTGATTGGGCAACGAGACATCAGGCCAAATGAAGAAAATGAGGAAAGGCTGGAAAATAGAAATAAAGCTCATCTCACCTATGTGAAGCCTAGATTCTTATGGTTCTTGCTATATATCAGCATTAAGGATTTAAGAATGCCTACTCAAACCCTTTGTTTCTTAAACTTCCAGTTGAAAAACGTGCTTAGACACTGGTGAACTATACAACCTTGTAGCTTAGAGTAGCAATTCCAATCCAGTCTCTGGAGGTCATTTCTTGCATTAGAGGAACCTATTTTGACCACTATTCTGCCTCTTGAATACATGTTATTGAAAAAAAAAAAAGAATAAGAATAATGGTTTTTCCTTTTATATCAATGGAATCCAATTGTTTTGTCCTTCACTGCTTTTCAAATTTTTTCTTTCTCCTGAACTAATTTTTATGTCCTTAAATGCTCATTTATTATTAGTTTCTCTCATATGCTAATTCCAGGACTCCACTTTTGGGGTTTATATTCTCATTCTTCCTTCCATTGTAGATTGCAATGCTCCCTGAGAAAGAGACTGGAATCCCCATGCTACAGCAAGAATACTTTGGGAGTCTGCCAGTGTGAAATGCCTCTATTGTCACTCTGTAATTCACGCTCAGCAGCTTCACCAGTGCATTGGGAAGGGACCCTGCTAATACAGATGCAAGAAAGATCTCCATCTGCACCATGCTGACTGGGCGTTGGGAAATTTTGTGTTTGTACCAAGAAAAGGAATAAATGTCTGCCAAACTGTTGCTCTGTCCTCATTGCCAATCCCATCCCAGGAATGAGGATTGGGGATGAAATCTGAATATTACTGAGAGTCGATCCACCCATAGTGTAGTTATCATGACCCCCTACCTTCATTTTTCCCAGTTTCACCCAATTTCACAGGCCCAGATGGACCCAAGTTCTTCTTGAGCTTTCTGCTGATATCTGTATCAGCCATTTTGGCTTTATTTGGTTCACAACTCTTCAGTGCACATTCCTGTCATGGCTTTGCCAGCTTCAAGATACCTGACCACTCCCCACCACAGACAACCTCTGGAATGTGAAATCCACAGGCTTGCTCTACTTTCTTCCAGTTAAAACAAACAAACAAACAAACAAAACAAAAACAAACAAACAAAAAACCCTTTCCAGGAGTGACTGGGTGGCTCAGTTAGTTGAGCATCTGACCTTGGCTCTCAGGTCATGATCTCAAGGCTCCTGAGTTTGAGCTTTTGTCAGGCTCTGTTGACAGCTCAAAGCCTGGAGCCTCCTTGGGATTCTGTGTCTCCCTCTCTCTCTGCCCCTCCCTCACTTGTGCATGCTCTACTAGCTCTCTCTCAAAAATAAATAAATAAATAAATAAATAAATAAATATTAAAAAAAATTTCCAATCCCCATTCACCATTAAATTCTGGTGAACAATATCTTCTATGTCACTACACTCAGGTGGTGGCTTCAGGAAAGGGAAGATTTAGGGAGGAAGTAGGGATTACACACTATCTGACAGAGATCTGAAACAGGAGTCACACATAGAAAAGAATTTTGAAGAAACATTATTTTGTTTAAGATCATGCTCATTAAGGTTCTCCAGAGAAACAACTTATACACATAGAGATAGAATGAGAGTTTCATGAGTTGGCTCACATGCTGGTAGGAGATGGCAAGTCGCAAGTCTGTAGGGCAGGCCAGCAGTCTGTAAATCCTGGCAGGAGTTTGCTGTGATCTTGTATTCTAGGGCAGTGTAGACATAGAATTCCCTCCTCTCCCAAAGACTTCAGTCTTTTAAAATTTGCAATTGAGGGGCGCCTGGGTGGCTCAGTCGGTTGAGTGTCCGGCTTCGGCCTGGGTCATGATCTCTCAGTTCATGGGTTTGAACCCTGCATCGGGCCCTGTGCGGACAGCTCAGAGCCTGGAGACTGCTTCACATTCTGTGTCTCCCTCTCTCCCTGGCCCTCCCCTGCTTGTGCTGTCTCTCTCTGCCTCTCAAAAATAAATAGATAACATGAAAAAAAATAAAACTTGCAATTGACAGAATAAAGCCTCCCACTTATTTTGGAAAATAATTTCCTTTACTCAAAGTCTATTGATTTACCTATTAATCATACCTAAAAAAATACTTTCATAACAACATCTAGACTAGGATTTGACTGAAAAACTGGACACCATAGCCTAGCCTCACAGACACATAAAAGTAACCACCACAGCATGTAACAATGTGCCTTGTCAAGCCAACTGACAAAATCTCCAGTCAGAAGAACAGAGAGTAAAAATGAGAGAATTTGGAGCGGGGCGGGGGGAGGGGGGGGACTTTGTTGTCACTGAGGGTCAAAGAGAATGAAATGTATTATGTATTATATGCATATTGTGTGATCACAATTTGGATGAGAAAATTAAGACACAAAGGAGGTGAAGAATTCCCTTATTTTAGGACTTAAAAGTCTAAGTTGACTTACTTAATCTGTAAGTTCTATGAGGGAAGGAAAATGCTCTTTTGTTTTGCTTTGTTTTGACCAACAACTCTGACATCAAACCTAATGTGTGGTATAGAGTGGAGACCGAATCTTAGTTGCATTAATAAAATAAATAGTATATAATAATACAAGCTGTTATCATTAAGAAATCACTATTAGATCAGGAATTAGAACACAAATGTGCAGCCTTGAAAGATGGAGATATTTTTGAGTCATCTTATCACCAGGCAGTGGGACTGTCAGAGGACAGTTTGTCTGAAGAGTGTAAAGAGTTGATGGGGTGCCTGGGTGGCTCAGCTGGTTAAACATCTGACTTTGGCTCAGGTCATGATCTCGCGATTCATGAGTTTGAACACTGCTTTGGGCTCTGTGCTGACAGCTCAGAGCCTAGAGTCTGCCTCAGATTCTCTGTCTTACTCTCTCTCAGTCCCTCCCCTGCTCTCACTGTCTCTCTCTCTTTCAAAAATAAATAAGCATTAAAGAAAAGAGTTGAAAGACAAATGACTGGATACCATAGAGATAATAAGGAGCACTAGTTTAGGACCTTCCTCAAAGCCCTTGAAAAATACCAACCTCTTTGTTTCATAGGAAGACACGATCTCAGGGATGGTGGAGAGAGTCCAGGTGCCTATTTTGTGGGATTAGGTTATAATTAAGATGATAACCTGCTGGGAGTCACACTGGCCTTGCTGGATGACATGGTCACAGTAAGGAAATGGCAGACATTGCATGGCTCCTGCCATGAGAAGTGGAAACTGGCACCTCCTTCTGCTACTACTGCTCATGTGAAATCAAGCCTGCCTCACAATGTTCCAAGTCATACCAATATTCCCCACACAGACACCTCCTGGGACGAAGCATATTCCCACCTCTATAAAGAGGAAATTAAACAAAGCACTGCAGATGTTTTGTCAAAAAACTCTTCTAAGAGCCTCACAAATTTAAGGCATAGAAAATGAAGGGGGTTAAAGAACACAAGAATAATATTAACTCTGGCCCAGAGAAAAAGAGCCTAATTAGGAATAAGAAAACAAACAAGAGCCAGGCATAAGTTACTACACATACTTATGCTAATTTGGTGCCCATTGTGAGGATGGGTAAGAGTAGTTACAACTTAAACTCATATGCAAAGGCCGGCTGGTCTAGGGTGTCTATGGCGCTTACACCTTCAACGTCAAAGAACAAGGCTGACAAAAGGTTTATTTACTAACCAGCTCAAATACATTCTTCCTCTTGTGAGCCAGACAGAATGCCTCCTAGCCTTGTTTATGCCTGAATCTTAGCGTTATTGTTATAAACAAATGTTTGCTATCTGCTTCTCACTGAAAACATCCTGCTATCTTCTTAGTTGTAAAATTTACTATGGGTTCAAACAAATATGTATGTTATCTGCTTTTCACTGAGAATATCCTGTTATCCTATGATGTGTAAGTTACCTCATTGTAATTAGAGTATTCTGCAAAAATGCCTCTGTAAAACCTGTTTCTGCACCCTTTTCAAAGCATCTTATCATTGAGAATTATTTGTAAAAATTCCACTTTCTGATGTCATGCTAACACTTAAATCTATAAATAAGGCACAAAACCTGGAAAGAGAGAGATTCCAGACTGGTGACTCACCAGGAAAGAAAGAAACTCCGGGCTCTCTTGCCCCCAGTTTTCCGCCGACACCGCCACCTCCTTCAGGGGACCCTGGACCAGCCAGAGCTGGACTCTGGTAATAATCCAGTGTGTGTAAGCATGCATTCTCTGCCTTACTATTACACATTTTTAGCTCTCCCCTGAATTCTTAATTCTAACCTACATTATAACCATTCCCTTCCTATATCTTAAAAACAAAACAAAGAAAAACCCTTTCTTTCAATTATCCTACATTATGAAATCATTACCCATTTATCTTTCCCATGGACATCACCCCAATTCTTCTTAGTGTAAGTGTTTTTTATTTCTTATCTTTATATTTCCCTTCTCCTTTTATTCCTTAACATTTTACCAATGAGAAAATCTGGATTTTTTTCTGTTTCTCCATCTCAATTATTTTTTCAAATTCAATACTATTAAATTCCTTTAACTTATCCCTGCTTTGATTATCATATTGTTGATGGAAACAAATTTTTTTAATTCTATTTAAGTGCACAATGCTATTGTTTTTAAAGCTTAGTACTGGTCTGTCTTCTCATTTACTTGCTCATTTGGTACTTTCCTTCACTTTCTTTGCTTAAATTCATACTTTAGTTGAGAATATACACTGTGGGGACAGTTCATTGTAGGTGCCAACTTGACTAGGCTATGAAGCCAAGTTGCTTGGTGAAACACTAGTTTAGATGGTGCTGTGAAAGTATTTAAAAAAATTTTTTTAACATTTATTTATTTTTGTGAGACAGAGCATGAGCAGGGGAGAGACAGAGAGAGACAGAGAGTCACAGAATCCAAAGCAGGCTGCAGGCTCCAAGCTGTCATCACAGAGCCCAATGTGGGGCCAGAACTCATGAACCAGGAGATCATGACCTGAGTCAAAGTCGGCTGCTTAACTGACTGAGCCACCCAAGTACCCTGTGAAAGTATATTTTAGACATGGGTGACGTTTTCAACCAGTCTCTTTAAGTAAAGCAAATGATTTTCAATAATATAAGCGGGCCTCATCCAATCCATTGAAGGCATTAAGAGAAACAACTGATGTTTCTCAGAGAGGAAGGAATTTCGGTCTGCAGACCTTTAGTAAATAGCAAAGTAAACAGTAAAGCAGGTTCACGGTTCCAAACCCAATGGCATTTCACCACATGTTTTATTTTTTTAATTTTATTTATTTATTTAATGCTATTTATTTTTGAGAGAGAGTGTGTGTGTAGGGAAGGGGCAGAGAGACAGAGACAGAAGATTCAAAGTGGGCTCTGGGTTGAAAGCAGAAAGCCTGATGTGGGACTTGAACTCACAAATTGTGCATGACCTGAGCTGAAGTGAGATGCTTAACTGGAGCCAGGCATCCCTCACCACATGTTTTAACTTGGCTTCTTATACATCACACAAAGGAAAGTGCAAGACGAAGTCATACACCAGACAAGGTACAACAAGGGGTAGGGAGTTAACAGACCAAACATGAAGTCATCCGTGAGCACACAGTTGTAGAGAGGCCTCCGACTAGTTTGGGTGAGCTCTCAGCACATTCTGCTTATTATGTCCAAACAGTAGAAGATCTCAGTTATTTTCAGATATCAATTTGGCAGAGCGTTCAATAGTAGCTGCCTTTTAGATGTAGTCAGATGTGAGAGGGTCAGTGTCCGGAGAGCCTGATAGTTTGCAGCAAAAATCCTCCTTTTGTAAAGGAGTTTAATCAGTCTTGGGCTTTGCAAATCTCCTCAGGTTCTGCTGGTCATTATTTCTGATCATCAGCCTTTTGGTTTCAGCGATATCTGGTTATACCTGTGATGCCATTGGCTGCTCATAATACTGTTTGACATGAGACACCATTTGACATGAGTGACTCCATCTTGTTCTCTACAGCCTCTGGCAACGAGTACAGATTGGGATGTGACAAGACTCCTTTATTGACCAAAAATTATTCAGATTCCTGTAAGTCCACTTCTAGACTCAGACTTGATCTGGCCTCCTCATATTTCAGGGTCCATATAGCCCACTTTCAGGAAGAATTTTTGCTAAGTCAATTTACAGAGAATACCCCACCCTTGATATCTGATCACACTGCTGTGCTTTCAGCAAGAGTCATCTTAGGTCGGTTTAACAAGAATACCCCCTACCTGTGATGTCTTCTCTTGGTATTTTTCCATCCACTGACCCCCAACCCACCCAATCTGCTCCTTGCTGTAAATCTTATCTGTTCTTTTTGTAGTCACAACTGAACTCAGTTCTATCCTGAGGTCACCTTTCCCCTATTGCAACAGTTCCTGCACAACAGCTGCTTTCACTGCATTCTTTACTATCAGGCTATGATTTTAAGAGGCGGGCACTTGATGTAGCAAGTTCTATTATCAGGAAAAAAAAAACTGGGAATGATATCTAATGAGGATTCCTTTGGATGACTCAGAAAGAAGTCAGGAACCATAAACCAAAATCCATAATGCAGATAATTCTCTGTAATTCTATAAACTTAAAATTACTCCAAGTTTATAATGCTGCTAGTGGCTTAACCTTGTTTCCTGGCTGGGTTGACTTTAAATTACAATCATGGAAACAACATGAGGTTTTGTGTATTTCTTTAGGAATGGGAAGGACAGAGGAAACTGAAGATATAGGTTGTCATTCCAAAGCTAGTCTTTAATGGAGGGAAGCACAGAGAGAGTGGAGTAGGTGTAGGCAGATTCACCTCCCAGTGGTGTTGGTGAGGAGTGAGAATCTGGGTTATGGCTCTGAGGTAAGTTGGGATATAATATTATTACTATAGAGATGCTACTATTGCATGTATATCGATATTAATACTTCTATAGCAAATTTTAGCCAATGAATCAACTCCATTCGTATTATTTTTACTAATCTTCCTAGCCTTATAGAGCAGAAATTATTTCCATCATTGCATATTTTAAATTACTAAGCATAGATTCACTGGGTTGCTTTATGCATCTGTGATATTGTGATTTATAACAAGAAATATACATCTGATCTTCTTCCCTGTCCCTGTTCCTAGCACAGAGCTCCTAAAACCCTTGGAATTTCCTGTGTTGAGAGTGATAAAGGTGTCTTTTGTTATGCTTACGACATGACTTTTGGAAAGCACCTAAAGATGGGCTGGTTGCCAAGAGAACCAACCCTGTGAACTGAGTTGAAACTTTCAGTTTCATGCCCTGACCTCCAGGGAGGTAGAGGGGATAGAAGTCAAATCCATTCCAAATGCCAATAATTTAATCAATCAGGCTTATGTAATGAAGTATCCATAAAATTTCAAAAGAACTGAATTCAGAATTCTAGTACCGGAGTGGTTCCATGTGCCACCACCCTGCTGGGCTCCAGTCTCCATGAGAACAGAAGCTCCTTTGATCCAGACCTGTTCTATGTATCTTTTTCAAGCTGGGTGTTGGTTTGTATCCTTTGACATCCTTTTTTTTTTAATTTTTTTTATTTACAAGAAAGAGAGAATATGCACAAGCCAGAGAGGGGCAGACAAAAGGGAGGACAGAAACCCAAGTAGGCTCTGCACCATCAGTGCAGAGCCCAAGGTAGGATTCGAACTCATGAACCATAAGATCATGACCTAAGCAGAGATCAAGAGTCAGTCACTTAATCGACTGCACCACACAGGTGCCCCTGACATCCTTAAAAAAAAAAAAAAAGGTTAATTTATTTATTTTGAGAGAGAGAGCACACTCGAGTAGGGGAGGGGCAGAGAGAGAGGGAGAGAGAGGATCCCAAGCAGGCTCCATGGTATCAGTGCAGAGCCCCGCCTGGATCTTGAGGCCATGAATCATGAGATCATGACCTGAGGTGAAATTGAGAATTGGAGGTTTACCCAACTGAGCCACCCAGGCATGCCTCCTTTGACATCCTTTACAATAAACTTCAAATTGCTGGGAACCATTTCTGAAGTAAGGCAGGTTTGCAAGGCCTCCCACAGTCAGGTGGCAACTGGCAACCTGGGTCTCCACCCACTCAACCCCCACTCAATTGCTGCTTGAGCACCCACCCCCCAAGGCTCCTGACTGACTGTTATCAGGAGTGACTTGCCTTCTTATGCTAAAAATATGTGAATTGTAACTTGTGAAAAAACTTGTTATAGGAGTTTCTTCTTTTGTGATTATAGGAGCAAATGTTATGTTTCCTGAGAAAACCTGTTTTCTTTCCCTGGAAAACAGGCCACTGACCCCTGCTCACAAAAGAATTAACTTTTGCCTTTGCTATGCTAAAAAACATTGCCTTGTATATGAATGCTAAAGATCTAGTCACCTACTTCATGATTGATAAAGGTTATGCATGAGTTTTCTACCAATCTATGTTCTGGGAAAGTTTTACATACCAAAGAATTTGTTATCAGAAATTATTGTCTAAGGCAATTGCCACTTCTGATTTGTACTCCATACATTTTTCAATAAATAAAGCTGACTCTCAGGTCAGTGCCAGAGATGCCTGCCTGCTGATCAAAAAGAACCTTCTGGCTCTCTCACTCCCTTTCCCCTTTTCTCCAATTCTCATCTCACTCATGTTGACACTGTCCATCCTTTAGGGTAACCCTGGACCTGCTGGTGCTGGACTCCAGCATGTAATATAGTAAGCAAACTGCTTTCCTGACTTCTGTGAGCTTCTCTAACAAATTAATCAAATCCAAGGGAAGGGTCATGGGAACCTTATTTACATTTGGTCAGAAGTGCAGGGAACAGCATGGACTTGCAGCTGGCATCTGAACCAGAGTGCAGTTACAGGACTGAGCCCTTAACCTGTGGGATCTTACTGGAATCTAACTGGCTGACTCCCAGTAGACAGTGTCAGAGATAAGCGGAATTGTGGGACACCCAGCTGGTGCTGGAGAGTTGCTTAGTGGTGTCTGAAAACACACACACACGCATGTTGTAGTTGGAAGTCAGAATCCATTAGCATCACACTGAGGAAATAGCTGAGCCTTGATGAGTAACCCTAGGGTTTTTCTCATGACCCCTTGCACCCTTCTTCCCCATGAAGAAATTAAAGAAGCTCAACAGGATCCAGAATGGATTGACTAAGAAAAAAGTCAGGACAAACTAACCTTTGCTATTTTAAGGGTTACTAAACTGATGAAACATAGAACACGAACAGGATAGGGACTGTTTTTCTTAACTTCAAGCTAAAATACAGTAAAACCCTGGATTGCGAATAACTTGTTCCATGGATGTTCTGCAAGACGAGCAAACATTTCTAATAAAATTTAACTTGATAAACAAATGATGTCTTGCAATAAGAGTACTAAGTGACACCGATCATCACCTGATCACAACTGAGGCAATGGTTTGTGAAATTCACTTTGATATACAAGTGCTTTGGATGAAAAGCCTGTTTCCAGAACACATTATGCTCGCAAACCAAGGTTTACTGTGCATTGTAATTAGCCTAGAGCAGCTGACGGTATCCTGTGCTGTGTAGGAGTGCTGCACGGGTGGCCCAGAGGCAAGGAAGGCAGTAGCTCTGCATATGTGGAAACCATCTCAATTGTTATTTCTCCACATCCTGCAAGATCTTACTAATTCTGTTCACTTTCTATAGATTAGAAAACTACATTCTTAGAAGGTATTTTCCCCCAAAATCAGAATATGAAGAGGCATAGTTAACCCTCAGGCCAAGTTTAGGTCTATGTGATGCTGCCGTTTCTATTTAATTATTTTTCATGTTTTTAAAAAGTTCACTAGGGGTGCCTGGGTGGCTCAGTCAGTTAAGCGTCTGGCTTCTGGCTTCGGCTCAGGTCATGATCTTGCAGTTCATGGGTTTGAACCCCGCATCTGGCTCTGTGCTGACAGCTAGCTCAGAGCCTGGAGCCTGCTTCTGATTCTGTGTCTCCCTCTCTCTCTGACCCTCCCCTGCTCGCACTGACTCTCTCTGTCTCTCAAAAATAAATAAAAAACATTTAAAAAATTTTTTTAAATTTTAAAAAGTTCACTAATTCAGGGCACTTGGGTGGCTCAGTTGGTTAAGTGTCTGATGTCTGCTCAAGTCATGATCTCATGGTTCATGAGTTCAAGCCCCTCATTGGGGTCTCTACTGTCAGCACAGAGCTTGCTTTGGATCCTCTCTCTCCCCCTCTCTCTGGCCCTACCCTGCTGGTTCTCTCTCTCTCAAAATAAATAAATAAACTTAAAAAAAATTAACTAGGTCAGCAAACAACAAGATAAAAGAGCTGGTTAAAAAGAGGTGTTTATGAACAAACGCGTACACATTTACTAATTGGAAATTTTTGCTCATCAAAATTTGGGTACTAGTTGAAGATGCAGAAATGATATATCTAAAGGTGTTATCAAGAGAAATGGCAAATTCATATCAGAATGGATACTTGTTTCCATACTATATTCTTCATTAATAAAAACCCTGCTATTCTATACTCATTAATCTCATTTGAACTTTAAAACCAGGTGTTATATTTTAAGATGGCGTTTGTAAGTACTAGTATACAAGAAAGAATATGGTGAGAATGATATTGAAGGCAGAGTTTCTTCCATTTCTAAAACCCCAGCTCTAATTCCATGCTTGACACACACATGAGGTTTGGTAAATACTTGTTGTAGGAGAAAACAGGAATGCTTGGTGTATAGACCAGGGATCAGAAATCTTTTTTCTATAAAAGGGCAGATGGAAAATGTTTTAGAAACTGTGGTCCATACTGTCTCTTTGCTGCTGTGGTAACATAAAAGCAGCCAGAGATAGTGTATAAACAAATGGACATAGCTGTGTTTCTATAAAACTTTATTTGCAAATCAGGCAGCTAACCAGATTTGCCCATGGCAGTAGCTTTGTCCATTCCTGTGTAAACAGAACAAACCGAATAGAAAGTATAGTTTTTGTTTTCTGTAAAATGCCTTAGTGTTACCTTTCTGAATGAGACTGTGACTGTTTTGCTCAGAAATTAGAATGCAACATAACTGAGTTAGTAAAAGTTACAGAAGGTCAACATTTTTGTCCTTTTGACATATTTTTTTACAAACCTGAAAGATATTTTCTTAATTTTTTTAATGTTTATTTATTTTTGAGAGAGAGAGACAGTCAGACAGACAGGGCAGGAGTAGAGAGAGAGAGAGGGAGACACAGGATCTGAAACAGGCTCCAGGCTCCAAACTGCCTGTGCAAAGCCTGACGTGGGACTCGAACCCACAGACCAGGAGATCATGACCTGAACCAAAGTTGGATGCTTAACTGACTGAGCCATCTAGGTGTCCCTGAAAGATATTTTTAATAAGTGAATTATCTACCAATGGTATTATTTGCCTCAACACAGAAATTTTCTTGTTATTTGGTATGTTCAAGCAATGCTGAATAACTCTCCAACAGCAGATGCAAAATTATGTGTGTGGCTGAATATTGTGTGTATATATCACTTGGGAGACTGGTTGAAATGCAGATTCTGATACCTGGGTCCTGCTTCAAGCCTGAGAAGCTGCGTTTCTAACAAGCACCCATGTGATACCATTATTGCTGATTCGGGGATCACATTTTGAACACCAAGGATCTAGTAATATGAAACATACTCTTATCTTCTGAGATTTTTTAAATAAATTTACAAATTAAAGAATCTGTTGGCAAATTATAGATATAAACTGCTTGGAGTTAGGGCCAAAAAAAAACCCACTTAGCTTTTCCTACTTTTTTTTTTTTTTTAATTTCAGGAAAGTATTTATTTGGTAGTTTACTTTGAATCTGATTGAAAATTACCTTTACTTATCCAAGTATTGCTAAAATATGTCCTCATTTAATATTATAACATTGAAAATCAAGTGCATTTAGATGGGATAAATATTGCTTATGTATTAGGTTAATATTTTAGAGAACCATGAGCTATTTCTACTTTTATCAAGCATACTATACATTTACTTTCTAAAAGCACAAGTAGAGAGGTGGTGAACGCCAAATATAAAAGCCAGGTACTCTCTTATGTAATTTGTTTATATTTATCTCAGGCCTGCATTTGCTGATACACCAACAGTGGTACCAAAAACCTTACAAGGTCTTTACATAGTAGAGGCAAGATTTATTTCGAAGCTTGACTCTGCTGTGAACACTTTTCTCACTTAATCTGATGGCTCAGATGGACCATAAAAATGCAGCAAAAGCAGATAAACAAAATATGTGGCCTAAACATCTGTGAGTTTACATACAACCTGGCTCATCTCTACATAGATTTTATTTACGTCAACCCTGATACAATCTCAAGCAAACTGCCCTTTCCAACTGTAACAAGAAGCCTCTGATAAATTTGGTGCGAACTCCCTGATCAAGAGACACAGAGGAAAAGAGAGAAGGGAAGAGGAAAGAGAGAGGAAGATTCTGGAGAGCAGAAAGCCTTGGCTCCAGGTTACTGAGCAAACAAACGTGGGCAGGCCCCGCCCCCTCTGCGTGCTTGGTGAAGCCATTAGAAAGCAAGCCCCTGGCAGAAGGCGGCCGTGGGGCCTCCAGGCCACCGTAAAACAGCAGCGCCTTTTTTCCACAAGAAGAAAAGCCCAGTGTCTGTGGCGCAAGCACTTTACCACATGCTCCTTTTGGTAGAGAAAGGAGGGCAGGGAAAAAAAAAAAGCCAGAGTCATAGATTTTCCCTTACTTTCTTCTAAGAAGAATACTTCCCCCACCTTGAATAAGGCTTAAGAAATTACATGTTAGGAATGCTATATTAAAAAAACAATTAAAAACAAATCTATCTCAGTAGATAATAATGATATTTGAATCGCAGTGGAAGTGTTTTCACGAGATAAAAGAAACCATAAAGAATACAAGTAGTGACTGAGTGGCTAGAACAAATATATGTATTAAAAAGCACAACGCTTATGATTATTACTTGACTCTGTGCCTGTGAATTTTTCTTATGAGTTCAGCTGGGTGGATATCGGTTTATTCTAGGATTACGTGTCTATTCCTGGTATTTGATGTGTTCCGTATTGTGGCCCACAGCCAAAGTCAAATGTATTTCATAAGATAGGAGAGGCCTCTTCTTGAGGCCAGAACAGGACTTCAGAGGGCCGTGCATACCATACTCAGCTCCAACATAACTACCTTTGGAAAAGGACAGAATAAAAGGCTTTAATCGAAAATGATTCAGGAACAGAAATTTTGGGGGTGTGATGAGTAGAGGAAAATTTTATCTACTCAAAACCCTGAGTGCTGTTGTTGAAAATCTAATTAAGATTTAAATGTTATGGAACAGAATCTAATATATCTTTAGTGATTCAACAGGGTTTCAAAACCATCATTTTATCTTTATGAACTTGGACTGTCTTTGTACACAGAACAGAACAATCTAGTCTGGGTGTTAAACATGTAGATACATGGGTGATAACCTCTCAATTTTATGACAGATTTAAAGGCATTTCTTCATATATCTACATGCATAATACATACACAAATACACATATGCACATAAACACCACAAATATATGATCACTTATACTTGATAATTCAAATATTATAAATTTGATAAGGGGTTAATATCCAAAATATAAAAATAAATAACTTATACAACTAGACACCAAAAAACATGATTAAAAAATCAGGAACACCTGGGTGGCTCAGTCGGTTGAGGACCCAGCTCGGCTCAGGTCATGATCTTGTGGTTCGTGGGTTCGAGCCCCATGTTGGGTTCTGTGCTGACAGCTAGCTCAGAGCCTGTAGGCTGTCTTCAGATTCTGTGTATCCCTCTCTCTCTGACCTTTCCCTGTTCACGCTGTCTCTCTTTCTCTCAAAAATAAATAAAACATTTTTTTTAAATGGACAGACCAAAAAAAAATGGACAGAACACCTAAGCAGGTATTTTGCCAAGGAAGACACACAGATGATCAACAGACACATGAAAAGATGCTCACCATCACCCATCATCAGGAAAATGCTGATCAAAACCACAATGAGATATCACCTTACACTTGTCAGAATGGCTAAAATCAAAAAGACAAGAACTAACCAGAGCTGGCAAGGATATGGGGAAGAAGGAACCCTTGTACACTGCTGGTGGAAATGTAAATTGGGACAGCCACTGTAGAAAACAGTATGGAGGTTTCTCAGAAAATTGAAAATAGAAATACCAAATGATCAGATAATCCAATACTGAGTATTTGTGCAAAGAAAATGAAAACACTAATTTGAAAGATATATGCATTCCTCTTTTATTGCAGCATTATTCATAATAGCCAAGATATTGGAAGCAACTTAAGTGCCCATCAACAGAAGAATGCATAAAGAATGGAATAGTACACAGCCATAAAAAATAATGAGGTAGTGACATTTGTGACAATATGGATGGACCCAGAGGGTATTGTGCTAAGTGAAATAACTCATACAGAGAAAGATACATACTATATGCTTTCACTCTAAGTGGAGTCTAAAAGCCCAAACAAATGAATAAATAAATAAACACAGAATCAGACCTATAAATAAAAAGAACAAATTGATGGTTGCCAGAGGAGAGGGGTTTGGGGGGATGGAAAAAATGGGTGAAGGGGAGTGGGAGACATTAGACTTCTAGTTATGGAATAAATAAGAGATAAAATGTACAGCATAGGGAATATCATCAGTGATGCTGCTTTGGATACTGACAAACAGTAGCTACACTTATGGTGACCACAGCATAGCATTACCCCTGGAGATATTGATTCGCTGTGTTGGATACCCAAAACTAATGTAACACTGTATGTTGAGTGTGTTAACTGTACTGAAATTTAAAAATATATATAAAAATGGGGAACCGGGATGGCTCCATTGGCTAAGCACCTGACTTTAGCTCAGATCATGATCTCATGATTTGGGGGTTCGACCCCTGCATCAGGCTCTGAGCTGTTAGCTCAGAGCCTGGAGCCTGCTTCAGATTCTGTCTCTCTCTCTCTTTCTCTCTCTCTCTCTCTCTCTCTCTCTCTCTCTGCCCCTTCCCCCTCACACTCTGTCTCTCTCTCTCTCTCAAAAATAAATAAACATTAAAAAAACATTTTAAACCCTTTAAAAACTTAAAAAAATAAAAATAAATAAATAAAAACAAATGTACCAAATATGACCAGCTTAAAACATGAGAATTTTTCACAGACATTATAAAATATTTTCTCTTTCAGCAAGTTTACAGACATCTCTTTATACTCTTCACTACAGGTTCATCCAACTGTGACTGGAAGTGTTTCTACCAGATCAAGTGAGACAGTCGAGCAAATGGCCATTTTTATTGCTAGCAGTCTCTTGAGAAAGTGTCTTTCTGATAAGAACAAGAGCTCAGCATTTTACACAGTACTAAGAAAGCCACTCCTCCAGGGAGACTGCTGTTGGTGGGGTAGCCACTCCAGAGCACTGTGACTCCACTCTTCTTTGGCAATGAAGCAGACATGTACAACAAAATGGCGGCTTTCAAAAACCTGCACGCTGAGGGCTAGGGGACAGCACCTCAGGCTCCTGCCTGTGCCCCCGCTGGCTTTAATCACTAGTCTTGTCATTAGATGTGATTGCAGGGGGCTGGTTTTATCGGGCAGCTAGAGGTTTCTCCTTGATCCTACACTGTCAGGTTGAACCAAATGAAATTACTGACGTTTGAGCATTTTCTCACTAAACATGGTCATTAAATATTCTTTAACCCAATATATGTTTCAAACTTTGTATAGCTTGCCTTGCCTAAAATTTGGCCAATTAAAGATTAATTTGGCAATTCTAGCTCCTTTTGAAATGCAAATACAACATTGGCAATAACCTTTCTCTTTCAGGGTAAATTAATTCCGTCAGGATCCTTTTCTCTCCTGCGTCGGGGTTCCACTTTGCTGAGGGAGTGGGGTTTTCTCACACTTTATACTTCAGAAAAATGAAACTTGAGGAGTGGACACCTTCCTGTGAGAGAATATTAAGGAATTTAAGTGACAAAAGAGAGGGTCTGATATAGAAAATTCCAGGTGCAAGGACTGAGTGTATGAGTAGGTAGAATTAAGTGACCACAGAGGTAGTAAGCTTCCATAGAACACAGTGGGACTGCTTCCCACACTCCGTGGGGGGTAGGGGCGGTACACAATTGGGAATAACAGAATAAACTCTGCATCTAGACTGCCAGGAAGGAAATATCAGCTCTGTCATTTACTAATTGGCAGGCCTTGAGCAAGCTCCCCAACTTCTCTGTGTCTCAGTTTCCTCCTCTGTAAAATGGAATCATTGTGAGAGATTAAGCGAATAATTATATATAAAGTATCCTGAAGGGAAACTGGCATGTGCTATACCATTATTAACTATTACCCTTTCCCTGATCTCCGCATAATATTAAATAGGAAGTACCAGTTACTCAGGTCATTAAAAAATCCCTTATTCACTGTGTAATATTCCCATCCTTTCAAGAATAGAAATAAATACCTAGAAACTGAAGGTGAACCATCAGTGGAGAAACTGCCCTATTCCACCAAAGAAGTATGTTACTGACATCTCAAAATATACTCCATGTATGGATACTAATATCTCAAGTAGGATACTCATTAGGAATCCTTAAAGAGCAGGACGATTTGAAAATTCCTGGCTAAGATTCTTCATCAGGTGAACATAGAGATTTCTTAGAGATCCAGCTTCAGTTATGACCTCTAAGTAGACCAATAGCAGACAGTTCTTTTCATAGTATTTTTTTAGTAGAAATGGTTTTTTGCATCTAGTAGGCAGGTTATACTGTTTTTCACCAGAGTGTGACCCCCCAGGGACACCTGTTTTGCTGCCCAACCTCCTCTGTAATAGGGAACTACAAAATTCTCCATTTGATGGCTACCCATTTAAAAGAGAGAAGGCCAAATTCAATGCATCAATTCATTATCTCCTTCTTCTCCATCTTCTCCTACCCAATGAGTGAAATAATATTTGTCAAGAAAGACAAAACAAACACACAGACCAACACATTCCCCATATCCTTGACTTCTTGTTTGGCCTCCATTCTGTTCTGCAAGTTGATCTGATCCATCCTTCCTCTGGGCATCCTGGCTACTGTGTTCTGCTGGCCCAGATCTCCAAATACTGAACTCAGAATACTGTCTAGCCCACGATTCGGTCCTAGAGTCACATTGTGTTTTCAGAAATGGTTACACATTACCGGCTCTCCTTGGACAAGGAAAGGGACCCACATCATTTCCCCAGCTCTTAATTAGAGCAGCAGCAGCATTCTTTCCTTTTTAAACTTTCAGTTCACTCAACATTGTAAATTCACTGAAACATCTAAGAAAATCCAGTACTTGAACTCATCTGTCAATGTTTTTCTGCCATGAGTGAAATATACACCCTATTATCATTTCAAGTGGCTTCTATTTTTAAAGAAACAGACTGTTGGAAGTAACAGATCTCTTAGGAGCAACTACTATGAATCCTCTGTATGCTAACAGATTAGATTGCAGGGAGAAGAAAATCACATGAGTTTCATCTCACGTGGAGCAAAACAAGCCAAATTCTAGGCCACAGGAAAACAAAACGAGACCTCAGCCTGTGCCTGATGAATATCTTTTTTTTTTTTTTAAATAAACTCCTGGAACGAATCCATCTCTGAGAGTTGTGTGATAGAACTTACTAAACAAATCAATGAGGTTAATCATTAAGAGGGAAAAAATATGGCATTATTATTTAATCGTCAAAATAACTCTTCTACAGTCTAATGCTATGTGTCAAAGCAGAGTTGTTTGTGTTTTTATGAGTTTGGTTTCTAAGCTTTTTGAAAGTACATATTCTAGGGCTTTGTAAACAGTCACATTTTCAGAAAGTGTAATCTTTTTTACTTTTTTGCCATATATCCAAACACGTAAAATTATTATTTATTTCTGTGGTCAGAACACCTTAATGTTTAACCAAGGGACTCTTAAAAGTCAAACGAATGAAAAAACCTGGATTCATTTTAAAAAATTGATTTTTACTGAACCTACTTTCTCTGAGTCTTCAGCATGACAACATTCCTTTAGAATGACTTAGCCCAGCTGTGCGGTGGGTGAAGTAAAGGACACTGTTACCTAATAGGAAAAATCCATCATACATACGCTAAGGTGTTAGCCCTCTCAAAATTCCTAATTCAGGAAAATAAAGCCAATGAAAAGAACTTGTCCAAAGGAAGAAAACTTGACTTAACACTTCTGTTATAGAACTGCTTTTAAGAGGCCTGTATGGGAGGGATCAGGTGTTAGAAATAGTTCTGGATAAACCGTCAGGAGCTCTGGGTTCTAATCTTGGTAGTTCAGCGTTAGCCAGGCCATTTGACCTTAATGGACCCCAGATTCCCATCTATAAAATGAGGAGTGTATTATTTGTCTTTCCCACTTTACAAAATTATTGTGAAGATAAAACAGAAAAACAGATGTGACGTTTCCCCCAGAGAAATATATAAAATACTACAGATATTAGTACCAATTCTCCTTGGCCCTTAGGTCAAAGATTCTTCAGGCCACATCTCAGTATCCTTAAAAGGAACAGGTTCTTTCTCTGAAGGTTAGAAACCCTGAAATTAACTATTTATTCTTAGGTGTTGCACCTAAGATGTAATCCAAGTTCTGAGATAATAGAAAAAAACAACACACCAGTTACATTTTATCAAAACTTCAGAGGAAATTTACTTTCCCTTCTTCTCTCATTTTCAAGCTTATTCATTGTATTTAATCTGTGTACAGTTATACACCGAGTGTTTTATTGCACATCTCACTGGCCCCGCCCTCATAGGAACACATCCACCTCCATCCTCCTATGCTCTTTTCTCAAATGACCTGGATTTGCCATTCTTTCCTCCATTCTAATTTTTCATCTACAATTTCTCTAAGCTCTACCATCCATTCTAATTCTAAACCAAAAAGGTTTTGGCACTGTAGGGCTAATATATTTAAGTAGTTGCTTCTGTATTTCCATTCACATCATAAGAAAGAAAAGACTCATGAAATTTGCCTCCATGAATGACTGTATAAGTTATGTAGATGGCCACCATATTAATACTGGGAAAAAATATACTTTAGAGGTTGGAATGGGTCTGATTGTCTAAACATTGTCATTTAATTAAAAATATTACTGGTGAGGGGTGCCTGGGTGGCTCAGTTGGTTAAGCATCTGACTTTGGCTCAGGTCATGATCTCATGGTTCCCTAGTTCAAGCCTCGCATCAGGCTCTGTGCTGACAGCTCAGAGCCTGGAGCCTGCTTCAGATTCTGTGTCTTCCTCTCTCTGCCCCCCCCCCTTCAAAAATAAACATTTAAAAAATGTAAAAATTCTACCAGTAGACATTATTTTGTTAATTTGTCTGAGACCTCCCACCTGATATTTGCAAAAACTGCCAGAAAAATTAAATCAAACAAACAGCTGCTATCTTAGACCCCAATGGGGAGCCTGGTTAGCATTTGAAGGTCATCACAAAGACTCTTATAGAAACAGTATGATCTCAGAAGGGGTGGATTGGTGTCATGTGCTCTTCTGTGGCTGATTTCTATGCCACACAGCATGTGTGTGTGTGTGTGTGTGTGTGTACAGATATACACACACGTCATATGGCGTATATACATTCCAATTCAAAGTCTTCTGTAGCTGTGCTTGCTAGAATAGAAATGATGTCAAGTCTTTAACATACCTTAACGTATACAAAAATATTTCTCTTTCCAATTTTAGAAATTCCATAAGGGTCTCGCCATTCAATATGATGTCACTGTCCTAAAAGTAAATTGCAAATTTCCAACAACTTCCAAAATAAACACTTCAGTAAAGTGGTCTTGAAAAAGTATTTATATTTTACCATACAGATGCACACACACACACACACACACATACACCTTTATGTTTCATAAAATATATTTGAATATTGACTACACAAATGGAATTCATACTCACATGGAAATATATTATATCTAAGTAAGTACTTTCTTAATTCCTTCTATTTAATTCTTAGGGTACATAAAAGCTTTTGTTTTATATTAAAATGTTTTGATACATTATTAATTGCTTTTATCATACTATAAAATTCTTATTGCTCTGACTATTGTACCATCTATGAAATGCAAGGTTTGCAAGTTGCATAAACTCTCTGTGTTTCCTCTTTTATTGTTTTTTTATTTGTTACCTTGTCATAACTTGGGACAAGGATACAATAAGAGTATCAATCTTATAGGGTAGCTGTAAGGATGTCATGAGATACTCCATATTAGATGCTTAGAAAAGTTCCAAGCCCCAAATCTGCTGTCAATAAATGTTGGCTGACATTACCGATCTTACTCCCCATCAGACCTAGTCAAATGTACAAGAAAAATTTTCCATAAATAGCTCCTGAATAACTGAAGAAGTTATCAAATCTATGCTATGACTATTGTATAAATAAGCTGTTTACATACATGCATATACATATATGTACATGCATAAATACATGCACACAGAGAGGGGTGTGTGTGTGTGTGTGTGTGTGTGTGTGTGTGTGTGTATGTATTTTCAGTGGTCATGAGAAAAGTCCTGGATTAGGTCACTAATAAAAATGTAATGAAAGAAGGCAGGAAAAGATTTTTGAATCTGACAACTCAGCTAACATGCATCTGGTCTCTTCTGTAATTTCATACCATTTCTCATATTATTCAAATAATCCTTATATATATTTTTTAACATTTTATTTATTTTTGCAAGACACAAGAGAGAGACAGAGAGTGAGCAGGGGAGGGGCAGAGAGAGAAGGAGACACAGAATCTGAAGCAGGCTCCAGGCTCTGAACTAACTGTCAGCACCCAGCCTGATGCGAGGCTTGAGCCCACAAACTGTGACATCATGACCTGAGCTGAAGTCGGATGCTTAACCGACTGAGCCACCCAGCCGCCTCAATCCTTATATATTTTTGAGGGTCCTGTTTTTCTTCCTTGGGAAGATATAGGTGAATATGCCAGCCATCTACTGTCATTAAGCCCTGAATGCCATTTTCACCTTTCTGTGTTCCTCTCAATATTGCAGGAGTTAGAAGCTTGCAAACTAGATTTCCAAAACTCCTCTGCAAAATGGGAGTTGGCTGGTTTTGCCTTGTGGATAGACTTGTAAGAAACTGGAAGTAGGAGGAAGGGAGACACCATTACACTTCCAGCTCTGGCAGGTGCAGCAGTTGGGCACACAGGTGCCAGCATCATCCATGGTCCAAGCAGTGACAGCAAGGGCCGTGCCACCAAACAGCTTCAGCAGCAGTGCCGATGGCTGAGGGCCCTAACGGGCTGGTGGCCTTCCTCCGTGAATGGTAGTACCTTCCTAACCTCTACCCTTTGCTACACCAGACTTCCTAACACCTTTCCCACCAATTCACCATACCAAATATCTTTCTGTTTGAAAGCTCCAGAATGGTATCAATGAATCTAATTAGACAGTGATTTCATAATTACACAGGCATTTTAGGAAGAGTAGACCTTTGCTCATAGCTATATTTTTTTGGAAGGGAAAAAAAAGGATTAAAAATCCTTTTAAGTATGAATGGCGTTTTTAACCATAGTAGAAAACCAGTTGAAGTTTTAAAAGGAAAACTCATTTTCCTTTCAGATATATTTTATTTGATATTAAGATAGAAACATTAAATGATAACTGTTACTTTTCTCAACTGAATATGGTACAAGTGTGCTTGACATTTATTTTTTATAATGTCAATGCCTTTTCTCTCCCTGGCCATTTCTAAAAGTAAATGCCCATGGGGTGCCTGGGTGGCTCAGTCGGTTAAGCGTCCAACTTCAGCTCAGGTCACGATCTCAAAGTTTGTGGGTTCGAGTTCCGTATCGGACCTGGAGCCCTCTTTGGATACTTGTCTCCCTTTCTCTCTGTTCCTCCCCTGCTCATGCTCTGTCTCTCTCTCTTTCAAAAATAAACATTCAAAAAAATTAAAAGTAAATACCCACTTCTCCCTCTTCCATCACCCCAGTCCGCAGATTTTTCCTCTTTTTCTTGGACCTCTTTGTCATTTTCTGTTCTCTGATTTGGACACTCTTTTAATCAGCATATTCAATTCACTCCTAACCTGAAAATAGATTTCATGAACCACTTCCCATACAAATCCCAATGCCTCTCTCTTCTCCAGGTTCTGCCAAAATGCAAGAAAGAGAAACCTAGGCTTCCACTGGGGACAGACGTGTAACATCCGCTCACGGGGGCCAGTGCAGACTGTGCCTAGGACGCCACCGGGATCGCCTCTTTTTCTTCCATATCCATACCCCATGTTCACTCGTCCACCAGATTCCAGAAAGTCTCCCTTTGGATTACATCCAAAACTACAATACGCTTTCTCTTCCTGCCATCGCGGCTCTCATCTGGGTCTCAGGGAGTCTCTACTAAATGACAGGGTACTACTTTAGGCTTTCTCCTCACCACTGACCCACTGGGCTCCTACCAGCTCTCCATGTGTAAAGCAATGCTTACGTTCTCCATGAGCAGGTGTGATTACGTCATTCCAAGTTTTAAAACATTTAATTGCTTTTATCAGGAAACAAAATCAGTTCTGCCTTGGGCAGCTCTGAGAATGGAAATACTGGATATAATAATGATATCAAACAATAGATTGGATCTGGGAATGAAAACAAAGATATTTTAGGGTTTTTTTTATTATTTTGTCTTGAACTTATCTTGTGATGCTTTGCTTTTGCGTTTAGAACTATTTTATAAGTGGCAAGAAAGTATGCTTGGTTCTTATATCCTTCCAGCTTCTCATGTCTCCCTCATACATTTTATTCTGCTTGTTAACACAGGCTGCTCCAAAACCATCACAGTGCTCACTAGCCTGCCTTTAGCAACCTCTCCCCTCGGCTTTATCCTCCATGCTATGGTCCGAGATGCTGTTGATAATAACTTCCAGTCCCTCTCTGTATTGAGCACCCACTCCCTTTGCCATTGAATGAGCCACACTACTGGGTAAGTCACTTCCTTACACATTTCATGAGAATGAGGCTTAGGAAGTAATTTGCACCAAGTCACAGAAGTAGTAAGTGAAAGACCATCTCAATTCTCTCCCCATCAAGACACCTTTATTAATAAGCCACTTTAGGTACAGTATCTACAAGCATTCAAACTACATTTCAACAGGATTCTCATTATTCCCTTTCATACTTTACATACTATGGGAATGAGCTCACTAAGCAACATGCAGCTGCCCATGTAACTCTATTCACCTAAATCAGCAGCACTGATGCCCTTCTGATGTTCACCTAGAGGGACTTGTTCATATTTTAATGACCACAGATCTGCCTTCTTTCTGAAGTGCCCCTAATGCCTTCAGAAAGAATTTCTCACTCTTTTTTCTAAACTCTGATCTATTTTCATCTCTTTCATGAAAACTTCTATAGTTGAACTTTTATTGTAAGTTTGTATATAAGATATCTCTCTATACACTATCAGGGATGAGAGATAGGAGAATAGATCTTCCAAGTAGAGAGTGTTAGTTTTTGTTTTTTATTTTGTTTTTTGTTTTGCTGTATAACACATTACCACAAATATAGCAGGTTAAAAAATTCCCACTTACTAGGGCATCTGGGTGGCTCAGTCAGTTAAGCCTTTGACTTCAGCTCAGATCATGATCTCATGATCCATGGGTTCGAGCCCCTCATCAGGCTTTGTGCCCAGAGTCTGCTAAGAATTCTGCGTCTCTTTCTTTTTCTATCCTTCTCCTGATCTCTCTCTCTTTCTTTCTCAAAAATAAACAACCATTAAAAAAAAAAACAATTCCCACCTACTATCACATGGTTTCAGTGGGTTAATTTTCCAAAAATGCTTAGTTTGTTCTCTGCTCAGAGTCTCACAGAATGCAGTCAAGGTGTCAGCTGGGGTTGACATCTTATCTGGGATAATGGGTCCTCTTTACAACTCACGCTGACAGTGGAAGAACTTATTTCTTGTGATTATAGGACTGAAAGCCCTCAGCTCCTAGGAGTCTCCTGCCATTTCTTACCACATGGCTCTATCCCCAACAACTGTTTGCTTCTTCAAGGATAGCAGGAGAAAGAAAGTCTCTGACTTCTTTTGTTCCTAATATCTATGTCCTCTTTAAACAAACTCAATTATGTCTGGGCCACTCTTAGTAGCCACCCTTTTGATCAATGTACAGTCAAATGATTAGGGACCTTAACTGCATCTAGAATATCTCCTCACTTTTGCCATATTATGTAACTTAATTACAGTAATTATTCCCATAATCTTTGTCATATCCTAATGATTAGAAACAAAATTACAGGTCTTACCCACATTCACAAAGAGGGCAGTATACAAAAGTGCGGGCCATCGGGATTTAGTTTTGGATTATATATACCACAAAAGCCTACTTAGACTGACACCTTACACATAAATGGTTTTGAATTATTGGATAATAACTGTGAAATTTACAAAGTGGCCTTTGATATATTTTGTAATAAATTAAAACATTTTATATGTGGCAAACATAAGCTTTTAGTAGTTGAACATATTTAAAACTATAAGTAAACAAATAGTCTTATGAGCTTAACTGGATTCTATCACTAATGTATCACTCTTTTAAATGAATGGAGAACTACAGCAAAACTGAAAGGGTTTTAGAGCAAAGCTGATGCTTAATAAAGGCTCTATTTTGAGCATGAAATAAAATCACTCTTTTTCATCTTCCAGCCTGCACTGCACAGGTGTGAGCAGTAAAATTGACCCCACCCTGTCCTTTTTGTGTGTGTTAGGGAAGCTACCATCTCTAAGGAAGACTCCTGCTAGTCATTAAGTGTTATAATTTTTTATCCATGTGACTCTCATTCAGTAAAGAGTTCTAATTTTATTTCATAAGGAAAAACACTTGATTTTTGAAAAGCTGACAATGGTTTCAAGTGGTAAGGTTGTTAGTCACGAGCACACCGTGCCAAAGGAAGAAACAAGGGTACGGTTAGGTCTTGTACAGGTGAAATGTCGAAACCGAAACATTGTAAAATGTTTGAGGGGCGCCTGGGTGGCTCAGTCGGTTAAGCCTCCGACTTCGGCTCAGGTCAGATCTCACGTTCGTGGGTTTGATTCTCTCGGTTCTGTGTCTCCTTCTCTCTCTGCCTCGCCCCCTCTCATGCTCTGTCTCTCTCTGTATCAAAACTAAATTTAAAAACATTAAAAAATTTTTAAATGTTTGAAAAGAATTCTACTTCTGCTCACATTCTGAGGAACCCCAAACCGTCTACCTAACCCTCTTGGGTGCCTTTCCAATCAATCAAGTCTCACAAATCTAAGTAAGTTATGACTGTAGAATACAGACCCCTCCAGATCTTCTATTACTATGCATTCTGACCTGGCAACCCATTCTTAGCCAGAACTGAAGATTTAGTGTCTCTTTCGTGGTCTAATTGCATCCAGTTAGAGGAAGTATGGCAAATTTACAAAAAATAAAGCAGATTCCTATTATTTGTGAATAGCAGAATCAATTTCTAATGAAGCAAGATAGACCAAATTATATAGAAGTCATAGCATTTAAAAAGGTGTTCAGTCTACCTCTCTGAAGAATTAAAGGCATTGCTGTCAGGTATAAAGTTCTATAACTACTACATACCAGTCTTGTAGAAGACATTAAGGAGACTCAGGCTCTAAGTCTTACTGGACTTATTTATGAGACCTCCAGATCATTTTAATGAGTTGTGTTGAGTTGAATTGTGTGGCTAGACTGCTTGAATCTCCATCTTCAGAACCTGAGACACAGAGATGCTTAAAACATGAATGGCTTCTGAAAATTGAGTATGCTGGAAATTACTGGACTTCATTTAAAGAACATATTGACTATTTGCCATACACTTACAAACTTTTATAAAATAGTATGTCAGTATTCTTTCTGAATGAAAATTTCTGAAGAAATGTTACCATTTTATTTAACCCCAAATGACACCAACTAGTGAAGAGTACATTGCAGATGAAATTATAAACATCTTGAGAGTAGTAAAATTCTCTATAAGTCTACCATAGACCTTTGATCTCTTAAGCAATGCCAGTCATTAGGCTGTATTCCACATGCACCCATCTCCCTGCCTTTTTGGCACAAGGCTTTACTCTGGCTGGAAGAGGAGTTGTGACTACGTCTTGACAACAAACTTGAAGCACAAGTGGTACAGGTCACTTCTAGGGTGGTAGAAGGTTAAGAGATCTATTTCACTTGGGCTTGGCAACCAACAATTGTCAATTTGAGACACTAAATGGCTAAGAAGAGTAAATACAGCCACCCTTCCTCAAGCATGCAATGGACAATAGCTTACACAAGAAATAATCTGGTGGTTTAAGCCACTCAAGAGATTGAGGTTACTTATTATTGCAGCAAGAGGCAAACCAACCTGGCTGATAAACATTATTTATAGCAGAAACGTAAAGATGATTATTAATAATTCTGATAATGCTGATGGCTTGGGGAAATACAGACATGAAATATATGACATGTCTTATAGATGCATGAGTCATAGTAAAAACAGCCTTAGTTTCCCCCAAAGTATAATATATCCGTATATGTTGTACTGATAAAATTTTATCTTAGCATGATCAGCTAAAACTAAAAATCAATTAAATTAATCAGCAATTTGGGTTTTTTTCTAATTTTTCTTTATTCTTTCCTACATTAAAAAAAGTGGGTAACATGTTGATTTTTAGCACAGATTTAAATGGAACACTGTATTTACTTAAACACATTAAACTATATGATATCATATAGTAAAAGAAGTTGAAGTTTTATTACTACTAATATTTTTAGGACAGTGTTAGGTATACCAATTCTCATAAAACTCTCCAATTAATTGGAGTATTGTTATAGATTCTAAGCTGTTCTTATACTGATAAAAGATAAGATAAAACTGTTGACTAGGCCAAGAAGTGTATTTCAATAAGTCATATTACCTGAGTCATTCTGGAAACAAATAAATGTTCTAGTTTCTTTGATGTTAGATTTCCTTTTCTTAATTCATATGAAATTAGGTCTTCTTGAAATTGTATTCAAATAGAATCCATCTCAAAGCTGAATTTCTTACAGAATGGTATTGAAAATGTTATTTAGGTAAAAAAATTTTACTATTTGTACTCAAATCCATCAGAAAATTTTTGAATGCATTTTTCTCCATTGTTCCTGACTTATTGATAAAATATTCTGAATGTATATAAAAAGTATATGGATATATAAAAAAATAAACTTGGTTTTCAAAATAAAAATATTGGCAACTTGATTAATAGACTGAAAGAATTTAGGAGGAGTATGTATATGTATCTCTGATCATGTGAAGTTTCATTCCTGGATTTTTAAAAATCAGAATGATACCACTTAAGGACTACTATTCAAAAGAACATAAGACAATAATAATATAATGCAAGTGCTTTAATACTTTTATATTTATTTTTAGAACATGTTTTGATCTTCTAAGAACTCAACAATCAACTAAAATTTATTTTGTGATTCCACACCTCTTTATACATTATACCATAGTCACAATGTATTTATATTTCATGATCTAAGTATTTAGTGGTCTTTCTGGCATACCATGAGCTACTCTATAGCAATGTCAATCAGTGTTATTTTAATTTTTTAATCCCTAGAATCAAGTACTGTTGTAAAACACTTTTTATTTATAAGCATTTAATGAAATTTGTATAAAGAAAAACACTAATGTTTCTTTCCTAGAATCTTATGACTAAACTGTCTGACCTTTCAAAAGGGCATGCCATGTAAAAATTACCTTACATTGAAGAAATGGGAGAAATTAAAATGGTCAGTAATGTGTCATTTCTGTTCTATTGGTACTTAAAATCTAGCAGGAAAACAAATTTTAATTATAAGTCTGTGAGCTAATATGATAAAAACTGTAAAACAATGGTGTACTTAAAAGTTTGAAATGCAGAGAAGAGAGAAGTTAGTTATGTTTAGGTACTAAGAGAAGGCTTTATGAAACAAGGGGTTTTGCATTGAGCTTTACAGAATTGTATGGGAAAGATTTGAAAGAGAATACAGTAAAACCTTGGTTTGGGAGCATGATTCATTCTGGAAACATGCTTGTAATCCAAAACACTTGTATATCAAAGCAAATTTCAAGAACCACTGACAGTTGTGATCATGTGATGTTCAGGGTCACATACTACTCATATTGCAAGATATCTCTCATTAACAAGTTAAAATTCATTAGAAATGTTTGTTTGTCTTACAGAACACTCGCAGAACAAGTTACTCACAACCCAACGTCTTACTGTATTTAAGTTAGACATAAGGAAGAGTGTAAAGGTGGCCATAGCAAGTCCCACAGTTCTCAATAACCACATAGCTCTGTAGTTTGTACTTTTAGGGACTGGAAAGTTAAAAAAACAAAAGCAATGATCAATGGGGCTTCAACATCGGTGTGATGTGGGATTGTGAAGGGCCTTATATTTCATAATTTAACCTGTAGACAGTTCTATATTTTGAGAAGATTATTCCCATGAGTAAGGAAGTCGTTGACTGTGGAGAGCCTAGATGCCCAAAACGATAACTAGAAAACTGCTAAGGGTTTAGAAGGGAGAAGAGAATCTAAACCAAGGCAGAGATTGGATTCAAGGAAAAGTGTCACGAGGAATAGCCCAATAGATTCAAATGGAAACATTTGGGAACTCACTATATCATGAGGAGAAGACATTCTTGACCAGGAATGCCTATATCTTTTCCACATGAAGGTACATTGTGGAAATCTGAAGATGGTCAAAATTATACAAATTGAAGAAGACTGAACTGATAATCTAACAAATGCCATCATCCCATGAGAGTTGAGATGATATTTTTAAGAGTCTCAAAGGAAGTGAAGACATTTTCTAATTGACATGAGTAAACCTAAAGCTCATTCAAAGATCTAAATGACTAAAAAAGAGGAAGAGCTGACCAGCCTCTTCCCATAATACATCTTCTAGTTTTCTATGCTTCTTATTATTTTGTCATTTTCTGTAAGTTCTCAGATGCTTTGCCAAAGACACTGACTACTCCATTGCCATTTGCGTTCACATCGATGTGTAATCTCTAATAATTAAATCTTAGTAGAGATGCATGAATATGTTTTGACATTTAATACAATAAGAAAGCCTGATAATAAAATGTAAAAATATATACCAGAAGGTAACTTTGGGAGATCTTTAAGTACATAAACTGAAATTTGAATGGAGCTTGGGTAAAATGAACAGGTGTAATGGCCATGAGGTTTGACCTCTGAATGCTAAGACCAAAAAGCTCTGCTTAACTTGGAGGACCTACATCATCTACTCACTTAGACAGTATTAGAATGTTAACCTATGTCATTTTCTTCTTATTCTAAATTGTGGAAACTTTCTTTTATAAAATTATATTACTAAGATATGCCGTATATTTTTCAAAATCCATTGAGGGAAAAAGTGAAAATAATAACAAAAATGCTCTGAAGAATGATTGAAAGTCAGTAAAAGAATAATTATGTAAAATACTTAGTCATGAATCAAAAACAAAGTAGAAAATATTTATGAAGCACTTACTGTATGTTGTTTAGAATGTCATTCACTTGGGCCACAGAAATTAAATGAGATTTTGTGATATCAATATTTACACAAGAGGCTTCATTACTTCACATCTTGACATTATCTAACACGGAAATACTGCAG
Source organism: Suricata suricatta (assembly GCF_006229205.1). Taxonomy (NCBI): domain Eukaryota; kingdom Metazoa; phylum Chordata; class Mammalia; order Carnivora; family Herpestidae; genus Suricata; species Suricata suricatta. The sequence goes on along the minus strand of NC_043704.1, from coordinate 18,199,652 downwards.
AATTTGCAATCTCTATTAATTTGTAATAGTTCAAGATTATATTCCTTATTAATTCTATTTCAACATGACATTTGATTTGTAGCTTGGGAGGTTAATCAAAAGAGCACATCCTCTATTGAGGTAACTTTGATGAAATTCTGAAATTATTACTTTAAGATTATATATTACAGGAGTGCCAGGGTGGCTCAGTTGGTTAAGCATCTGGCTTCAGCTCAGGTCATGATCTCATGGTTCATGGGTTCTAGCCCTGCATAGGGCTCTGTGCTGACAACTAGCTCAGAGCCTGGAGCCTGTCTTCAAATTCTGTGTCTCCCCCTCTCTCTGACCCTTCCCTGCTTGTGCTGTCTCTCTCTGTCTCTTAAAAAATAAATAAATAAAAAACATAAAAAAGATTGTATATTACATATCCCTTTTTTCTAAGTTATTGAAACTTTCATTTGAAATTTTGTTGTTTTGGTGTGAATGAAGAGACAGTTTTCACATAAGAGCATGGGATGTCTTTGTCTCTGAAAATATTTTAAAGTAAATTTGCTAATCCAAAATTGAAAGTGAAATATGGATTACTAAGAATAACATGATGTTCTGGTTACTGAAGTCAGGAATCTCAAATACTTTTTATAGAAAGAAACATAGGCATCCGATTACATGCAATATTGCAGACAATAGGTAACTATTCTTAATGTCATTCCATAGCTGAATTTGCTGAATTTAATATATCTGGTGAGAGATAATCTTATAAACATAAAGTAAAATTTAACAAAATTAATTCTTTTATTTATAAAACATTCCATGAGTGACTGTTATGTATTAAGATTTTCCTAACCAGTATAACAACATAGGTGATATTAGGCTTGAAAAAATAAATTAAGAGGCTTAAATAACACATTATTTCTACTGTGAGGGCATTCACAAGACATAGGAGAAGAACTTACGGAGGCAAGGTCATGGTAGTAAAAATATATTGTGATGATAATTGTAATAACAAGTATCCATGAAAGCCACAGGGAAATTAGTGGTTTGGTAATGGTGAGCTTCCACTTACCAAGCAGAGGGTTATTAACGGTTCTATTTCTGTAGGGGAAAAAAGTTATGGGATAGTATAAAACTACATAATTGTTTTAATTTGGCTTATTTCGAAGTTGCAGAAGGAATAGGGCACAGGTATTTCACTTAAGTATTCTTAGAAGCAGAAATAAAGGAATGGGGAAAGTAAACAGGGACAAGAAAAAAGCCAACAAAGCGTAGATTATTAAATTGGTTACCACTGTTGGTAAATGGGATCAGTCCTGCTACTGACCCTTTGCGGAACTTTGTAGAACATACATCGGAATTGTTCTCCTAAAGGATGAGGAGGAGGGGGTTTTATTTCTTGATTTTTGGTCTCACCTTTGTTCCCAGAGGTTCTAACTTCCTAACATTTCCTGTCTGTACTTATTTGCAAACTGAGCAGCCTTTTTCAGCTTCCAAAAAAGTTACATTACACTCGCTGGAAGGAGGTCATTAGAAAATTGAATGCAAATAAACAATATGGCTTCACTGAAACAGGTGGACCAAGGGAATGTGGTCCCAGGTACCAGGCGAGATATGTTACTACAATCCAGGTCAATGACGGAATCTCTGTGGTCATTGAGAGTCATTTCAGGTGCTGTGTTATGAAATAAATAAAATTCTTAAAATTATTATTTTTGAATGATAAACTGAGTTTTTAACATTACCCACTTCAAGTTTTGTTTTCACCCTATGTGATCCACATTAAATAGTAAAGTAAAAACTCATTTAATAAAGGACTAATATTCCAATAACAAATACATTTTTTCAAACAGAACAGTCAAGAGCATATCTAGTCTAGACTTGTAGAGTGCATTACAGAAGATGAAATAAAGGGAAAAGAGGGAACCATAATGGTAAAAAATATATCATTAAATATACATTAAAATTTTTGGACACATTAAAATGGGTCCCCAAATCAACAGAGTGGTTTTAAAATATAAGGAGGCAGGGGACTTGTAGTAACAATTGGGAACATGGGGCGTGCAGCCAGAGAAAGATCAGATCTCCTTGTGTTGAGGTCAAGGTTAGGGGGATTTCAACTATTTAAAAAACTAAAAACAGAAGTTTGAATTCAGGCCCTATCACTTTGCACCAATCTTTCCAGGAAAGCACTGTCTAGGGAAAGGGAGGAAACACCTAGGAAACGGAGAACCATACCATCATATATGTAAACCCTAAAATAAAATTAAGTAAATTAAGTTTACTTTGAAGTCAACTATATTAGCAATTCTTAATTTCAGTTGACTGTCTTCAAAATCTATTTGGTTTGAAATTTCTTTACAAATGTAAAATATCTATCATACTATGATTAAATTTATATGCTTACAGGATAAATACCACACACAAATGTGAATGAGCCATAAGTTAAGTATAATTGGTTACCTAGATCCACCTTCTCCAGATGTGAAAAGGTGAAAAGAGCCCAAGGAATCCTAAGATGTCTACAAAAAGGAAGATTCAGAAAGAAGAGGTTGCAAATCAAAGACTACCATTAAATCTTTTATATGTTTGACTAAAGTTGACTCTAGAGTCATTGATGATCTGAACCAAGAACCTCATCTGGAAGATGATAAAAGGAAAAACTCTGGGAGAAAAGATTATTGAGCTCATTCATGGGAATATAACTCAGAATAACACCAGAGCCCCAAACCCATATTTCTCAACAGTGTTTTTCCTTCAGTTTAATGAGGAGTACTTGACATCTTTTCGGGTGCATAATTCATCCATCCCTCCATCACTCACTCTAGCAGTTTTTGTAACTGTTCTCTATCAGTTAAAAAGAATGATAGAATTTTCCCAAATTTTAATATTGAAGTATAGGTGACATAAAATGTTTTAAATGGTAAGTTTAGTGGCATCTGTGTGACTCAGTTGATTCAGTGTCCAACTTTGGCTCAGGTCATGATCTTACAGTTTGTGAATTTGAGTCCTGCTTCAGGCTCCATGCTGACAGCTGGGAGCCTGGAGAATGTTTTAGATTCTCTCTCTCTCTCCCCATTCCCCATTCATGCTCTTTCTCTCTCTCTCTCTCAAAAATAATAAACATTAATTTTTTTAAGTAAAACAAAATGGTAAATTTATTTCTAACAATACTTTGATTTATATATTACCTTCATTTTTGTAAAATTAAAAAAAATTTTAATGTTTTTTATTTATTTTTGAGAGACAGAGAGAGACAGTGTGAGCAGGAAAGGGTCAGAGAGAGAGGGAGACACAGAATCTAAAGCAGGCTCCAGGCTCTGAGCTAGCTGTCAGCACAGAGCCCAATGCGAGGCTCAAACCCACGAACTGTGAGATCGTGACCTGAGCCGAAGCTGGACGCTTAACCGACTGAGCCACCCAGGCGTCCCTATAATTTTTTATTTAAATTCCAGTTAGTTAAGATACAGTGTAATATTAGCTTTGAGTATACAAGGTAGTGATTCCATACTTCCATACCATACCCAGTGCTCGTTACAAGTGCGCTCCTTAATCCCTATCACATAGTTAACCCTTCTTCCCACCCACTTCCCCTCTGGTCACTATCAGTTTGTTCTCTATAGTTAAGAGTCAGTTTCTTGGTTTGACCCTCTCTCTTTTTACCCTTTGTTAACTTGTTTTGTTTCTTAAAATTCACATATAAGTGAAATCATACAGTATTTGTCTTTCTCTGACTGACTTATTTCAGTTGGCATAACACTCTCCAGTTGGCTCCATGTCCTTGCAAATGGCAAAAATTCAGTCTTTTCATGGCCAGGTAATATTCTGATATATATTATAGATAATATATATTCCATATATATAATATATAACATATATAATATATATTCCATATAATATATATTCCATCATACACACACACACACACACACACACACACACACACATATATATACTTCTTTATCTACTCATCAGTTAATAGTTGAATTCTTTCCATAATTTGGCTATTGCATATAGTGCTGCTATAAACATTGGGATGCACTTACCTTCATTTCTTATGTGATATGTAGGATTGTTATCTCTGCAAATTATTATAAAGGATTCTTGCTTCTATTTTTTGAATGGTGTATAATGAGTGAATAGCAGATGGAGTCTAGAACCAACATTGTGGAACTACTAAAGCAGGTCTTTTATATTTTTTAATTGCACAGTAATTTAAGGTTTTATGGTGTCTTTTACTTTCCTCTGTCCCACTGACCCCTAAACACTTTATTTAAGAGAGCTATTTTTTCATGTATTTCCTAATAAGAGGTTATTTATAATGTCAACACCTGCTTATTTATGCTAGAGGCTAAATCAGAACTTAGGGTTAATTTGGAGCACTTCCTGTCATCTTGGTAGCGGGGTGCCTTTCTTGAAGACAGAATAAGGCAACTTTTGATTCCAACTCTGCATACTGGGTAGTAGCTAATGGTTTATTTTTGTGTCCCACGTCCCAAAGGGAGGCTGGAGAACAGTCGAGCTGTTGTTCCTGACATCAGTGGTTTTGGCAATTATAGCCTGAGAGAAATGGTCAGAAGTTGAAAACACAAGACAGTTTACTCTTTTAAATATAGTTGTAATAAAATAATTCACCTATTAATAATAAACTGGGCCTAAAGTTAAAATTGTTTTTGTAACTTGATTTGATATTGCTATTTTCTAAAAGAATGTTTTCCACATCATTCACCAAAGCATTTTCTTTTCAAGCATACTAAAATTTCCTTAATAATTAATTTATATATTTCTCCAGTGACATTGAGACACTCCTGCTCAAAAGTGAGGACTGGTAACCATTTTGTATTGGTGAATATGAAGTTTCAGTGTATAAAATATAATTTCAGTATATAAAATATAAAATATGGGGAAAGGACTAATACCTAACATTAAAAGAATAGTTAAAAAAATTTTTTTTCAAATTTGTTTTCTGTTTGCTGGTTAATTAAAAATAATATTTAAAAGTTAATGCAAAGTTATGTTTTTTACTTTACTATATAATCTTACTCTTGACCTAGAAACCGGTAAATGTTGATGAAATATAAAAACCATGTCTTGTTCTGTTGAGTTAGCCTTGGCCTCACAGTAGTGCTTTGCATAAGTAGTTGGAAGTGTACACTCTTCGTTTCCCCTAAATGTGAGGTCACTATTCAGCCCAACTAACTAAATTTAATGTACAAACCTGTATTTAACTGTTAACACCTAAATATACAGCAGAGTTTTCAGTCATCTCACAGTAAATATTAACTTCCCAAACAATTGGCCTTAAAATTATGGTGTGAAACCAGAAGGAATAAAAACAGGTTTTTATTCAAGATCTTTTAATCAACATCCAATGATACCTTGTTTGAGAAAACCTGGATCTTGATAATTCTTTAATACTATGTTTCATAACTGAAAAACTTCATATTAATGGACATAATTGTAAAAAGCCCAAAAGGAACTAATGAAGAAATTATAATTTAATACCTTAATTGACTACTTAAAATAATTTTATTTAACTAAAATACTAGGTTTAAAAAAGCCTGCCATTGAAACAAAGAAATGTCATTTTGGTTTCTGATTTATTCTAGTCCTGCAATAAGTTGAATAGATAATCCCCTATGCAATACAGAACCTATGGAGGGACACTAGAGCTCCTCTAAGATTGACTTATTGCAAATAAACTAATCTTACATAGATACAATCTATAGACACATGATTTGTGAACTTTTAACTTATGTTAGATCCTAGAATGAATAGTACATTATGAGCTATCTGTTCAGTGTCAATGCCTTCACTAAAAATTTTGTCTGGAGCAATGCTTGAGACCAGGATTATCTCTGAATCATTTGAGATGCTAGGAAACTTACGGACCATTGCTGCCTTCATGTTTTTTGGGATGAGCTGTTGTATGTCACAATGGTTAATGAGACTCATTGATATACAGGTTATAGAACCCATCAGAAAACAAATATTTATGGTAAGAGGAACCATTATTTTAAGTGAGATATATGCCATTTGATGAGCCAAGTTAAATGCTGATGAATCAACTAATAAAGAAAAAAGTGGATGAATGATTTATACCTTGAATCTTGGAATTCCACCCTCTGGGATATATCTAGGATTTGTGTGTCCAAACGTTGTTTTTGTTGCTGCTAATGTGTCTCCTTGTCTTTTCCCATCAATCATTATCTTCATATTTAGTGAATGTTTCAAAAAGTCTATCTTAACCTATTCATCTTTTTATTTATTTATTTATTTTTTAATGGTCAGCTAACATTTGTTTTTTTTATACAATTTGTTTTTTTAACATATGCAATTATTTTCTGTCATTTACAATACAGTCGTTTCAATGATACTCCAAACAGAAAAGCAAAGTAAAAAATCAAAACCCCCACTTCTATTTCATGTAATTAGACTTATGCAGAAATTAGAAGGTTAGGTACCAACTAGTTAATCACCTAATTTCACACCTATTCATCTTTTTAAAAACTGGGGTTTTTCACTGATAGTCATTGAATAAACACTCTTTAAAAACTTAGCAAATCTTAAGCGTATTTCACAGAAATTCACAACAACAAAAAAGAATAGTGAGGAAGCCACAGGGCCCTGTGGTAACATGGGAGGTCCCAGATTCTACTGTGTTTACGGGAAAACACTTCTTGAGAAACAATAGGCTTCCAATAGGGGTTGGGATTTTCTTTTTGTACCTCCCCTTCTTCTTTTCTGCCTATACTTAAAAATTAAAATAATGACCAAAAATAGCAGACATTGAATCTTGACTTTATTAAAACTAGTCTTTGAAAAGAAGCTTTTTAAAAACTAAATGGGTGAGCACACCCTAAATAGTTCTACTTAGCAACTAATAGACAGATATCCTTCTGTGTCTTGGTAAAAGATGTCAACAGTTAAGTTGATGTGACATGAATTGTGCTTTCAGTTACTTCAATGACGGTGTCTCCATCTTTTAAAGATTATTCTACATTGGCACCTTCACACTAACTTGGCATTGCTCCTCTAAATGTCCTTGGCTCGGTGATATTTTACAATAAACTTCTAAGCCAACACAGGCAGAATGTTGGCTTTTATGGAACCTGCCTCGGCCCACTTCAGGGTATGTGTTATAATAAG
>NC_043704.1:18136222-18192433 GCF_006229205.1 Suricata suricatta | reverse complement strand
AAAAAAAAAGAAAAAACTAGGTAAAAATTACATTGAAATTAAGTGGCCTAGCTTTCTGGTAAGTTTCTGCTTATAATTTTAGGGGGTGGGGATGAATGTTCCTCTTCTGGTACCATGTATTATTAAATAATAGTTTTATGTAGTGTATTCCTTGAGATTTTTGCTTAGTCATGAGCTTTTCAGCAGGGAAGAAAGTTAAATGCTAAATGACAACATGTTTAGCAATTCATTTTCACTGTTGTATTTCTCTCTGTCCACTTAATCTGATCGCACCTTATATATCAACAAGAAAAGTCCCTTACTTAATGGAATTCCCAAATATTAAAGTCATCTTTATGTCAACTTATTTTATACACAAGTCAGTAAAATGTAGATTTGGAATTATAGACCACAATTAGTTATCATTTAAATCATGTTTGAACTCCCAGTATATCCTTCTGTCTTTCTGAGTATGACCAGATGATAGTGGACTTCGCAGTGAGGGCATCTGGACATCACAAATGTGACAAGACCTGAAGCCTCAAAAGTCTGTGCTGTTGGAGAAAGCTGAAGCTGCCCCAACCAATGACTTGCCTCCTTTTGGCAAAGAATATAAAAGACCATGATGAACACGACAGTGGTCTGCAGTCCTGGCTATGAACTAAAACTACTAGGAAGCTTTTAACATTTACTAATGCTGAGCCTTATCTCCAAAGTTTCTGAAAACTTCTTTTAAATTTATTAAGAACTATAATACTTGGAATACACTTAGATATATATTAAATATATTCACTATTGGGAAGAATGCTAAGGAAATAATAAATTCTTTATTGTTATGCAATTAAATCAAAAGACAACTTCTTTTTAGTGCTATTTTAGGCAATTCTATTGATTTATTTATTGATTTATTTTTAAAATGTATTTATTTATTTTGAAAGAGACTATGCAAGTGGGGGAAGGGAAAAGAGAGAGAAAGAGACAGAATTTCAAGCAGGCTCTGCACTGTGAACCCACAGCCCAACATGGGGCTGGAACCCACAAATGTGAGATCACAACCTTAGCCAAAACCAATAGTCAGGCACTTAACTGGCTGAGCCATGCAGGTGGCCTGAGGAATTTTTATTTTTTAAAAGAAGACTGCATGATGGTGACAATCTGACTACATTTATAAACATGGGAACTATGGTTAACTTTATTTCTAGAGTGAGTTAATCAGGCTTATCTTGAAACTAGAAAATGCATATATTTCTGTGACTTTATAAATATTAAGCACTTTAAATTCATTTCCATAGGATGAGAAAGGATAAATTAATAAAAATGAAATATAAGTCCCTGAGTCCACTTAGAGTATAGAGTATCTATTATACTATTATTAGGATGTATAATTTAAAATGTACTGAATATTTAAGTACATATAATAAAAAATCACTTAACACCGTAAAATTAGTCAAAGATTGGTTAGTATGGCTTCTCAATGTCATCCTGAAACACTGCTTACCAGCACTATTTAATTTTCTAGAGAATTGTATCAGCATTTGACTTTGCAATTGACTATTTGATCAGAGATCAGACACTGAAACTGCATATGAACTTGGATATTTTTGTCCAGAAGAGTACATATTACTAAAGACTATGTATTAATGGTTGTTGGGATATTAACCAATTTGTAAATTTCATAGTAGTTCTATTCTAAGATTCTTATCCCCAAAATGCCTATAAATATCCACTTCCTCAAAATACTCTTTAATACATATTTATCAACATACTAGTTCCTTTGTTAATTAGTTAAATACATTTTTAGCACGCGTCCATTCTATGTTTCAATGAGAAACATATTTTTAACTTCTTAAAATAATACTTTAATGAGGTATATAGACATTTATTTATAACTTTATGTTAAAATGAAAAAGTCAGTTCTTAGAAATCAACATATAATATACATTTGAAAGAATAGTACATTTCTTTTTTTTATTATTTATTTTTAGAGACAGAGAGAATGTGACCAGGGGAGGGGCAGAGAGAGAAAGAGACACAGAATCCGAAGCAGGCTCTAGGCTCTGAGCTGTCAGCACAGAGTCCAACGTGGGCTAGAACTTGTGAACAGCAAGATCATGACCTGAGCTGAAGTGAGCTGCCCAACCGACTGAGCCACCCAGGTGGCCCAAGAGTAGTAAATTTCTCAAAGTATGTTAGGTACATGCCTGTGCATGAGTATCTTATTTTTTCATGCATTTCAAGCTCATTTTCAGCATGTGTTTATCATTTTTATATAATACAGTAGACTTTGAAGTCACAAGGGTGAGGGAGGACTCTTGCCATCCTACTTGATAACTGATTTCACTTATTCATACCTAAAAAAAAAATTTGCCAGGATTGGACAAGAAACAATCATTCAATTAACACATCCATTGTTCTACTTCAACAGAATTAGAACAAATCAAGTTGGGAGTCAGAAGCAGTTGGTTCATGATGTACCTCATTTGGAGGTGTAGCCAAGAGCATTTTTTCTATAGGGCTCTACTATACTGAAAACAGTATATTGAAATAAGCCTTTAAAAATTTGCCCAATGTCTTACCTGTTAAATCCATTGGTCTTTTTAAAAGTTTGTTTATTTATTTATTGAAAGAGAGAGAGAGAGAGAGAGAGAGAGAGAGAGCGAGCATGAGCAGAGGAAGAGAAGAAAGGGAGAGAGAGTATGCCAAGCAGACTCCATATAATCAGTGCAGAGTCCAATGCTGGGCTCTATCCCATGGACTGTGAATCATGACTAGAGCTGAAATCAAGTCAAACACTTAACCAACTGAGCCATCCAGGTGCCCCAAATCCATTGGCTTTTTTAAAGTTTTTTTTTTTATGAAATACAAGTACTCTTACTTTTAGAAACTATTGCTTGATCTCTTGTACACTTTTCTTTGTTCTCCACCTATCTCTCTGCACAGTGGTAATCTCTATTTGTGTCCCCATGTTCCCCTTCAGTTCTCTATATTGGTGAGGACCATCATGACCGTCATGATCATCATTGTCATAGTTACCACTAAAAAGCCAATCATTGTGCTAGACCCTTTAAATATATTAAATTGATGTTTGACATATCACTGCAAGATATATATATATATGTTATACATATGCATATACATATACATTGAATCTGAGTGTGTACAACATCCACCTTTTTTTAGATGACATGGTCAGAGAGATTAAACCATTTGCTCCAGAACACATTGCGAAGTGGCCACTGTGGACTCACTACTAGGGCCATGTTTCTTAAATTTTAACTAATAACCTTCAGATATTGTTAAACTACAGATTCTGCTTCACTAAATTCAGAAGGTTGCCTAAGATTCTGCATTCCTAAAAAGTTCCTCCATCTAGTGACATCTGCGGATCCACAGACCAGACTTTAAAGTAGCAAGGTGCAGGGGAAAGATTGATGAGGATATTGCCCTTGACTTCAAACTGGAAGTACTCAGGAACACACTACTATTAATAGTTACTTGATCATACTTGGTACATTTTCCAAGATTTGAAAAGATTGAGAGTAGCTTGGAAGATTTGCAATAAAGGGTTAATTCAGCAATCCCAGGGAGCCCCAAACCCTGCACACTCTTCAGAACTGGCCCTCTACCAGCTCCTGGGAGATAACATGTGAGCCCTAGGAATATTCTGCTTGATAAGAACGTTTGTGTACTTGAGACTGTAGACCATACCAGATAGTTTATGCTAACAGTGATTTATTGGGAACATCTGTTTCTGTGTGCAGGGGCTTTGTACTATGCTGCATCAATTCAACTTTTGTTGGGAGGTGGGGAGGCTGAAAACTGAGTAGCTATGAGCACTCTATGCACATGTGACAAACCCCAATAAAGCCCTAGACAGCAAGGTGCAGGTGATCTTCCGAGCGGTCAACAGTTTACACATGTTTTCGCACATCATTGCAAAGAGAATTAAGTGCTGTCAGAAGAGTCCACTGAGAGGACATGTGGAAGCTCACATCTGGTTTGTTCCAGACTCTGTTCAATGTGCCTTTTTGCTTCTGCTGATTTTAATCTATACCCTCTTATTATAATAAACTATAACTGAAAAAAAAAGCTAGTTTATCTGAGCTGTGTGAGTTCTTCTAGTAAATCATCAAATCTGAGGGCAGATTTCCAGAACCCCAACACAGAGTGCATATATTTGAGAAAAAAAAAACTTGTCTGTAACAGATATGGTTGATACCTTGCAGTCTATCTCCCGGGCCCACTGGATATACATGAAATTCGCCTGTATTCAGCTAATTGAAAGCTTTCCATCATATGCCTTTGTCTTCCTGATTCTGAACTTGTGAGTTCCTTCTAACTTACTAGTGCTGCTCAGTCTCTGGCAGGAGTAAAAGAGGGAGTTAGGGAAAGGGAGTTAATGCCTCTTAGGTCATCCAACCAGTGGAAAGATGACCTTGGATAGGAAAATGTTCTAGTCTCCCTCTCTATAAAACAATTAGGAAGTAACGTTCTAGATGTCCCCAGCAAGACTAAGCACGTGGCAAAGATCACTCACTCACATTGACTTTTCTTCATTTTTTGTCCCACTTTTTCCACTTCCACTAATGCTTCTTGAGATGAATTTATGAATAAACTGCCTGCTCCCAAGTCTTTGTCTCAGAGTCCCTTTTAGAAAGAACCCAAAATTAATTCAGTAGGAATGACAACTTTGCACCTGGGGACAGGGAAATCTCATTCCCATAAGAAGGGTACCTACCTTAATGAGGTCAAGGAAGCTCACTCTTCCAATGGGAGAAGACTGCTTAATCTTCTGTTTAACACCTCTATGTGTCTGCAAATTTTTATACCCTTATTTACATTAAAAAAATGTGTGCCCTTACCTTTTTTGATTGTTCTGTTTCTATCACTATTGCTTACAGAGATGGAAATATGCAGTATGTAGCTTTTCCAAATTGGCTTTCACCTCTTTCACTTCCTTTCCTTGTTAATTCACTCACTGAAGGACATCTCAGTTGCTTCCAAGTTTTGACAATTCTAAGTAATGCTGTTATAAACACCTGTGTGCAGAGTTGTGCATGGACATAAGTTTTCAAATCTTTTGGGTAAATTCCCAGGGGGGAGATTGCTGGATTATGTATAGGAAGCATATGTTCAGTTTTGTAATACCCTGCCAAACCATCTTCCCAAGAGGCTGTGCCAATTTGCATTCTCACCAGCAAGGGATGAGAGGCCCTGTTGCTCCACACCCTTGCCAGTATTTGGTGTCATAAGTATTTTGGATTTTGGCCATTCTAATAGGTGTGTATTGGCATGTAATTTGCATTTCTTTGATGATATATTATGTGACGCACTTTTTCATAGGCTTATTTGCCATCTGTGTATCTTCTTTGATGAGGAATCTATAAAGGTCTTTGACCTATTTTTTAATCAGGTTTATTTTCTTATTGTGAGTTTTAAAACTGTTTCTTGTGTTTCAGAAAATAGTCTTTTATTGAATGAGTCTTTTGCAAATGTTTTTTTCTTAGTCTATGAGAAAGTCTATTACTTGTCTTCTCATTCTCTTATATCGCCTTTCACAGAGTAGGTGTTTTCAGTTTTAATGGAGTGCAGTTCATCAATTATTTCTTTCATAGATTATATCTTTGGTGTTGTACCTGTAACTTTTTTGTTGTTGTTTAGAACAATCTTTGAATCATTTTTATATTAGCTTAAGAGCATTACAACCCTATACTTATATTCTTCTTTCTATGATTGATCATTTCTTCTAGTGCATGTGAACTTGGGATGAAATCTGTCATCTTTGTTAAAATGGCCTTATTTGTCTTTATTTTAAATGTTTTGATTTTATTTTTTATATTTTCATTTGAATAGATTTCTAGATTGACTTGTGGTTTGATTGTTTTGCTTTGATCACAAAAACGTTACTCCATCATTTAAAAAATATTTAATGTTTATTTATTTTTGAGAGAGACAGAGAGTGACTGGGGGAGGTACAGAGAGAGGGAGACACAGAATCTGAAGCAGTCTCCAGACTCTGAGCTGTCAACACAGAGCCAAACACAGGGCTTGAACCCATGAACCATCAGATCATGACCTTAGCAGAAGTCAGACACTTAACCAACTGAGCCACCCAGGTGTTCCTAACTTGCTCATTTTGAATGCTATGCTGTTGAATGAAGGGTTTCATTCTATTTCTTTAAAGAAAGATTGATTTAATCTTATATGCAGGTATATATAGAGTACCTGGGATCAATTGAATGATTTTTGTGTCTTTCTTGCAAGCTTGATTATGGTGAATTCAGAGCAGACTTGGTGCCAGAGCTAATTTATTCTACTGCTAAGGTGTGATTCTTCTGAGAATTCCACTTGATAATCAGTGTATGTATCTGTCATGTGTCTTCCCTTCTGGCTGGAGCAAAGGTGAATTCTTCCCAGGCATATATGAACTCTAGGAATTCCTTTGGTTTCCTGCTGATGGTGGTTCTTTTCTTCTCTTGCGTTGTTTTAATTCATGCAGGCACAGAGCTGCACTTACCCAAAGACTTCAGGGAATCACTCTGTAGATCTCCACAGTTCTCTTTCTGAAAACTTTTCCCTGTGTTAGTCTGCGGCTATATCTAGGTACCTTGGCCTCCATAGACTTTGAACTCTGACTTTTATATTCATCAAATCATGATATCTTTTTTGGATTTCACACTGCTGTGCAGCAGGCTAGAAGCCACTTTCAGAAAGTAAGCTGGCACAATCGAGGGCATACCTTCTTGTCTCCCACCTCTCAGACGTCACAGTTTTGAGCTGTCTGTTGTTTAATGCATGGAATCAGTTTGGTTCATATGCTTTTTCTGAATTTCTATATGTTTACAAAGGAAAGAAAATTCTGGAGGTAGTAATTCTTCATGGAAGACAGTGGAAGTCTCAGAGACTTACTTTGTTTGCCTGCATGCCAATTGTGTTATTTTTCTATTCCTCAAATCTAATAATTAAATCAAAGTCAGTCTGGGTCTTGATCATTATCTAAATTTTGTATTTTAAAACCACTGTGTTATTTTTACCTCTAGAGTCAAGTCTCTTTTCATTTCATAAAAGTTTTCACAAGGTAATGTTTTCCTTATAAGTACTTATTCCTATTTTTCAAAACACCCATAGGCAGACATTGGGTCTATTTTTTCATGTTTTAATATCTACCAATATCTTACTAGGGATTTCTTTGCCTATTTTAATTTTCTTTCTCCATGTTCATTTCAGTGCATTCACAATAGCCATGATGTGTCCAACAAAGGATGTGGTATTTGCAGATCACAAAAGGTAATGTGGTATTTACATTTAGTGGAATATTATTCAGCTTTAAAACAGGAGGAAAATTTGCCATTTACAACAAGATTCAACCCAGAAGACATTATGCTAAGTGAAATAAGTCAAACACAAAAGGACAACTACTGTATGATCCCACCTATATGTGGAATCTATAAAAGTCAAACCCATAAAAACAAGACTGTAGAGTGGTAGTTGCTGGGGGTTGGAGAGAGGAGGAAATGAAAGATGTTATTCAAAGAGTATGAAGATTTATGAAAACAAGAAAATTAACTCTGGTTATCTATTGTGCGAGACAGTGATTATAATTAGTAATACTGTATTGTGTATCTTTGTCATTTTCATTTTATTTTGTATGGTTTCTTCAGCTGTTCACTATTTTTCTGGATTTCTATGACCTTCTTTTCTACAATTCTTCAATATTTTTACTTCAGTTTTTACTTCAATATTTTCACTTGAATTTTTTAAAGTTTTTATTTAAATTCCAGTTGACATACAGTGTAATAATAGTTTTGAGTGTACAGTATCGTGATTCAACTCTTCAACACCCAGGGCTCATCACAAGTGCCATCCTTAATCCCCATCCCCTGTTTAACCGCCCCCTCACTTCCCCTCTAGTAACCATCAGTTTGTTCTTAAGAGTATGTTTCCTGGTTTGCTTCCCTCTCTCTTTTACCCCTTTGCTCATTTATTTTGTTTCTTAAATTCCACATATGAGTAAAATCATATGGTATTTGTATTTCTCTAACTGACTTATTTTACTTAGCACAATACTTTCTAGCTCCATCCATGCCATTGCAAATGGCAAGATTTCATTCTTTTTCATATCTGAGTAACATTCCATGATATATATATATATATATATATATATATATATATATATCACATCTTCCTTATCCATTTATCAGTCAATGGACACTTTAGCTGTTTAGCTGTTTCCACATTTGGCTATTGTAGATAATGCTGCTATAAACATCAGGGTGCATGTATCCTTTTGAATTCCTAGATCATAGGGTATTTCTGCTTTTAACTTTTTCAGGTAACTCCACACTGTTTTCCAGGGTGGCTGCACCAGTTTGTATTCCCACCAACAAAGCAAGAGAGTTGTTCTTCCAAATCCTTGCCAGTACCTGTTATTTCTTGTGTTGTTGATTTTATTCATTCTGACAGGTGTGTCCTGATATCTCATATTTTTAATTAGTGTTTCCCTGAAGATCAGTGATGTTGAGCATCTTTTCATGTGTCTGTTGTCCATCTATACATTTTCTTTGGTAAAATGTCTATTTATGTCTTCTGCCCATTTTATAATTGAATTATTCACTTTTGGGGTGTTGGATTTATAAGTTTTTTATATATTTTGGGTACTAGCACTTAATCACATATGTCATTACAAATATCTTCTCCATAGGGTGTCTTTTAATTTTGTTGATTGCTTCTTTCACTATGCAGAAGCTTTTTATTTTGATAAAGTTCCAATAGTTTGTTTTTGCTTTTGTTTCCTTGCCTCAGGAGACATAGCTAGTGAGAAGTTGGTACAGCTGATGTCAAAGAGGTTACTGCTATCTTCTCCTCTAGGATTTTTGTGGTTTCAAGTCTCACATTTAGGCTTTTCATCCATTTTGAATTTATTTTTTTGTTTGGGGTAAGAAAGTCATTCAGTTTCATTCTTCTGCATGTTGCTGTCCAGTTTCCCAACACCACTTGTTAAAGAGACTGTTGTTTTCTCATCGGATATTCTTTCTCAAAGATAAATTGACCATGACCCAGAGTGGGTAGCTTTCCAGGTTTTCTATTCTGTTCCACTGACCTATGTGTCTATTTTTATGCCAGAACCATATTGTTTTGACCATTACAGTTTTGTAATATAACCTGCCTCCAGGTTTGTTTTTTTTTTTCAAGGTTGCTTTTGCTATTTGTGGTCTTATATGGTTCCATACAGATTTTTGGATTGTTTGTTCTGACTCTGTGGAAAATGCTGGTAATTTTATAGGGATTGCATTAAATGTGTAGATTGCTTTGGGTAGTATAGCATTTTAACATTTGTTCATCTAGTCCATGAACATGGGATATCCTTCAGTTTCTTTGTTTGTTTTCAGTTTCTTTAATTAGTGATCTATAGTTTTCAAAATGCAGGTTTTTACCTCTTTGGTTAGGTCTATTCCTAGGCATCTTTTTGGTTTTGTGCAATTGTAAATGGGATTAATTCCTTAATTTCTCTTTCTGCTGATTCATTATTGGTGTATAAAATACAAAAGATTTCTGTAGGTTGATTTTGTATCCTGTAACTTTACTGATTTTGTGTATCAGTTCTCAGTTTTTTGGTGGAGTCTTTCAGATTTTCTATATAGAGTATAGCATTATTTGCAAATAGTGAGTTTTACTTCTTCCTTGCTGTTTTGGATGCCTTTTATTTTTTTATGTTGTCTGATTCTGGTGGCTAGGACTGCCATCTATATTTTAAATAACAATAGCGAGAGTGGACATCCTTGTCTTGTTCTTGATTGTAGATGAAAAGCTCTCGGGTTTACCATACTGAGAATGATATTAGCTGTGAATTTTTCATATAAATGGCCTTTATTATGTTGAGGTATGTTCCCTCTAAACTTACTTTGTTGAAGGCTTTTTTTATTATGAATGGATTCTGTACTTTGTCAAATGCTTTTCCTGCATCTATGCAAAAGATCATATGGTTTGTTTGTATTCTTTCTTTTATTAATGTGGTAATATCACATTAGTTGATTTGCAAATATTTAACCACACTTGCAACCCAGGAATAAATCCCACTTGATCATGGTAAATGATTTGTTTGATGTATTGTTGGATTTAGTTTGCTAGTATTTTACTGAGAATTTTTGCATCCATGTTCATCAGTGTTATTAGACTGTAGTTCCCCTTTTTTAGTGAAGTCTTTATCTGGTTTGATTATCAAGGTAATGCTGGCCTCATAGAATAAATTTGGAAAATTTCCTTCCTTTTCTATTTTTTAGAATAATTTTAGCAGAATAGTTTTTAGTTTTTCTTTAAATACTTGGTAATTATTAATAGATATGTATTTAATTACCATTTTATTTTGTGTATTATAATGGTTTCTCTGGAGATTTTCTCTGATCCTTTCTTGTCTTTGTCACTTTGGTCTCTCCTTTCAAGTCAAGAGTCCCCTTTAATATTTCTTGCAGGGCTGGTTTAGTGGTCATGAACATTTTTAGTTTTTGTTTATTTGCAAGACTCTATCTCTTCTATTCTTGCTGGATAGAGTATTCTTGTCTGCAGTGTTTTCCCAGTAAGCACTTGGAATATATCATGCCACTCCCTTCTGGTTTGTCAAGTTTCTGTTGAGAAATCTCCAGCTAGCCTTATGGGTTTTCCCTTGTTAGTGAAAGGTTTCTTTTGTTAGGATAGATTTAGGTACTAGATAAAGGGTACTTTAAGAAGCATGGTATAGTATTGCAGTTTATGTACTCTTTTATTTAGATTTCTGTTATGGAATACTATCTTACTAATTTTCCTACACTGGGCAAATGCCTACCATTACCATTCACCTTTCCAGAGATATTATGACTCAGATTTAGTTCCCTGGGGCTATAGGATCTCTACATTATCAAGTGTAGGTTAATGCTTTTCCTTTTCCTTTTCCATCTCTTTATGCAGTGAGTTTCCTGCTTAGAGTCAAGTGTATATGAGGTAAAAATGGTACATCAGCCTGGATTCTTATTCATCTTTTAATTTCTTTCAATTAATGTTATTAACACTGGGTTACTTTACAGTTTCTTTCCTTCTTTTACCATGACCAACCATTCCATAAGATCTTATTACTTTAAGAAAAAATATTTTTTAAATTTTTTAAATTTTTATTCATTTTTGAGAGATAGGGGCAGAGCGTGAGTGGAGAGAGAGAGGGAGATATAGAAACTGAAGCAGGGTCCAGGTTCCGAACTGTCAGCACAAAGCCCGATGCGAGGCTTGAACTCATGAACTGTGAGATCATGACCTGAGCAGAGGTCAGATGCTTAATGGACTGAGCCACATAGGTGTCCCAAGAAAAAGATTTTTGAGATACACACTTCCAGAATAGTGAAAATGACATTTTGCAAAACGTTCATTCTTAACACAGATTGATTATGAGTATGAAAGTACTCAGATTCTCTTTGCTTTAGTTAAGATATCACTTTGTTAAGATTAGTCTTTGGCAGGTTTGCTCCACAGTTTGTGGTTTAGGGTTATAATTCTTCCACTGAAAAATTTTATCTTCTCTATTTTTCTTATTTTGTTTTTGCTGACAGCAAGTTTTAATAGAGTATTGAGAGGTAAAATATTTTTACTCAATGCCTTACATTTCTAGATAAAATAAATTAATAATTTTCAATTCATATAAACTATTCTCTACCTTCTCTCTTTCTAGTCATTTGAATGCATGACAACCAAATATAAAAGCTCTGAATAATAAATTAATAAATCATTTGATGATGCTCTGATTCCTGTAATTCTATCTTCCAGGCCATCTCCTCTCCTACCTACATGAATGTGAAATAAGTAATAGACTTTAGTTTGAAGGGCCTCTGGGTGGCTCATTTGGTTGACCATCTGACTTCAGCTCAGGTCATGACCTCACAGCTCATGGGTTCAAGTCCCGGATAGGGCTCTGTGCTAAAAGCTCAGAGCCTGGAATCTGCTTCAGATTCTGTGTCTCCCTCTCTCTCTGCCCCTTCCTCACTCATGCTCTGTTTCTCTCTCTCTCTCAAAAATAAATAAATATTTAAAAATTTTTTTAAATAATAATTAACTATAATTTTAAAAATAAGTGATCTAGGGGTTCCTGGGTGGGTCAGTTGGTTAAGTGTCCAACTTTGACTTAGGTCATGGTCTCACACTTTGCAAGTTCAAGTCGCACATCAGGCTCTGTGCTGACAGCCCAGAGCCTGTAGCCTGCTTTCAAATTCTGTGTCTCCCTCTCTACCTTTCTTCTGCTCATATGCTGTCTGTCTCAGGAATAAACATTAATTTTAAAAAATAGATATAAATAAGTGATCTAAATTTTTTTAAAAATAAAAAATAAGAATAAGTGGTCCAAAATTGTTTTGCTAAGGTAAACAGCTAAAGGTTCTAAAAACTGAGGTTTCAGTTTGTTGCAAAAGCAGAAGATTTGTGTGTGGGGGGGGGAGGGGTGCCTGGGTAACTCCATTGGTTAAGCATCTGATGCCTGTATTCCACTCAGGTCATGATCTCATAGTTTGTGGGTTTGATCCCCACATTGGGCTCTGAGCTGCCAGTTTGGGATTCTTAGGTTTCTTTCTCTCCCTTTCTCTCTACTCTCCCCATTCATGCTCGCTTTCTCTCTCTCAAAATAACTAAATAAACTAAAAAAAAAAGGGGGTTGAGAAAGCGTACATTTTGCTCAATAATAGTCTTACTTAATTTCAAGATTATTTTATATCTCTTGCATACATTACTTTTTCTTGCATGCATTTTTTAAATTTATGTGCATAGCATTAAAGTAATACTTGTTTCAGGGCTATCATATTGAAGCCCTTTACATTTATATTGTGGGGAAGGGTGTGCTTCTTTTTTTCTAGAATAATAGTGAATGAAAAGGAAATAAAAAATAAAATAAGGAAATCTTTCATAAATTTAGTATAAATTAGTGTCATGAACGATTAAAATCAAGCACTACAAAGAAGAGAGGGAGCACTGACCCATCCAGTTCAGGAATATTTGAAGAAAGAATTTGGAAAGGTCCTTGAAATGTACATTTTTATGTGTACTGATGAAGATAGCTGAGGCTTACATGAAAAGTCACAAACAAAAGCACAAAATAATCAAGCTGAACAAAGGCAGAGACAATGAGCAGAGACTAACAGTTACTGAACCCATATCTCATTCATAAACTTTCTTTTAAAGTATCTAACCACATGATTAGCTTTTGTTTCAGAATATAAACACCTCAAGCAACAGTTCCCAAGTATGAAAATTACTGACATCTTGCATTTGAGATGCTCCTTGAGTATATTTAAAATGCAGATTCCCATGCTGTTTTCTATACCTATTGAATCAGAGTCTCTGGGCTGGGATTGACTTGAATATCTGCACTTTGGACAAAAAAATATCCTGGTGACTTCTGCTCACTAGGGTTTTGAAACTATTCATGTAGTTGTGTCCCTATGAAATAAGGAATGGTAACTTAAGTTAATTGTGGTAATCATTACACATGTATAAGTCACATCATTGTTCTGTGTCCCTTAAATGTATACAATATGTGTCACTATATCTCAGTAAAGTAGAAAGAAAAATAAAGCCATTCAACCAAAGTGGAGGGAGCAATTTCTTTAGTAATTTGTATTCGACACCCTATGCAATCTTTATAAAGATTCTAAATAAATATTTAAAAGCAGTAATGTTAAGACCTAAACAATTTAGAGGATGCTTCCCAAATGGAGCTGGGTTTTTAAAAATTTTTTTTATTTTTTATTTGTTTTTGATACAGAGAGACAGAGCATGGGGGCGCGGGGCAGAGAGAGAAGGAGACACAGAACCTGAAGCAGGTTCCAGGCTCTGAGCTAGCTGTCAGCACAGAGCCTGAAGTGGGGCTCGAACCCACGAACGTGAGATCTGACCTGAGCCGAAGTCGGAGGCTTAACCAACTGAGCCATCCAGGTGCCCCGAAGCTGGTTTTCTTATGAAATGGGAAGTGTAGTTGAACCTACATATGGGGAGGATGAGGTCTAAATCTCACCTTAAATTTCTAAGGAAGGTAATTTTCTTAATCTATACTCCTTTTAATAGTGAATTGGCTTTGGGCTTCTTGTTAACTTTATAGTTAATAAATCATAATAAATCTATAAATCTTTGTTAAGAAGTGAGCATAATTTAGCAACACAGAGATGATACAAAAGGAGAGGAATTGTGTCAGTCATAAAACTTAACCCAGAAGTTTACAAACAAGTTAGGAAAACAAAAGAAAATTAGCAAGGATAGAAGATGCCTGCATGGTATTAATTTTAAATGCTCTTCACAGGCTCCTTAGAGGCTAAGGAGAAACAAGGAGATTTTTTTTTTTTGGTAGTAAAGCCAGGTTTCAGTAAGTCACCGGGCTAAGATCTGGATTTAAAAGTTGGATAATACCATTTACCCACTATAGGAAACACCAAATCTTCACTATGTAGGGGAAAACTCAATTTAGGGGAAAAATCAACTATAAAATAGCACTTGTCTCATAATAGTCTAGTAATTGTCAGTTTCTTCTAATGTAACATGGGATTTCATAGACTATTATCCTCCAATAACACTTCATCAAAATTTCGTTTTCAGTAAATCCAATTATCTCATTTTTATAAAAGTTGCCCACCGTGCTAATAAACCAAGAAACTGACTTCTAAATGATGTTTGGTTTGTTTCCATTAATTTTTAAAATTTCATGTTTCTTCAGAAAATGTTTTACTGCCATACTATGACAACATGTGGAGTATCTTTAATCTGAATTTACTTACATTCTTTTTTATCACAATCTCAAAATATTGCTGAAGTTTTAAGATCAATTTAAATTTGAGAGCCTTAATATGGATTTCTACAATATTATATTTCACTTTTATATGTTCTGTTATTATTTAGGGTTTGGAAGAGTTAACTTATGGTGAAATTTTAGCATGGTCTAGAATGCTAAAGAAAGAAAAACGTGTGCATATTTCTCCTTTATTTTAGAATGCAGGCTTATCTAGTTTTAAATCAAGGTTTAGGTGTGCCCTTGATTCAGATTTACTTCTTTCTACTTGGTAATTTTGATGTATTAAGAATAGAAAAGCAGATAAAACTAGTGACTAATGATAAATATAAAGATTGGGGCATCTGGGTGGCTTAGTTGGTTAAGCATCCGATCTGGCTCAGTCGTGATCTTGCAGTTCATGGGTTTGAACCTTGCATCATGCTCTGTGTGGACAGCTCAGAGCCATAAACCTGTTTTAGATTTTGGGTCTCTCTCTCTCTCTCTGACTTTCCCCCTCTCATGTGCTCACTCGCTCTCTCTTTTTGTCTCAAAAATAAACATTGAAAACAAAAGATAGGGACATATAATTAGCAAATGGGGCAAGCTCCCAAATTCACACTCTTTTGACTGTTTTTTCACCCAAAAATTATTTATTGTAGTTTGACTCATTGATGGATTATAAATTCCCTTCCAATCATGTCTCCATTTAACAATTGCATGGAATTTAAAAGCAATTGCATTACAATTGAAAATATTTCTAATACTACTTGCTATAAGCAAACTGATTACACTAGGTTCATCGTATATCCATGAAAATGTAGTTACTCCAAAGTGAATTCAGGTAAGTAACTAATACATAAGTCCAAGGAAAGCAGAAGGGAGTAGTGGTTCTCTAAGCTTCCTTTTAGTAGGTTCTAAAACAGAGCATTCTTCTTGCTTTGTATATGCCAGGCCAAGGTTTTAGACATGTGTTCAATACATGCATGAACGAAAAGTCCCTTCATCTACATCAAATAGTAACGGTTTAATTATAAATTAAAAATGATATATTTCACAGAATGAGCCCATAGTGAGAAATTTCAGTTTCTTAGTTTAGACAGTCAATAGACAGTAAAAATGTTGGGGAATTCTAAATTTACATTTCAGCCATGGAAATGTTTGACAATTTTTTGAGCTAGCCAAAGTGTCTGTTCCCATACTATGAGTAATGATTAGGAGGAACACTATCTTCTCCACACTAGAAAATCCCCATGAGGCTGTTGGTACTTACATAAAGCAATCCTATGACCACCTCCTTTCACCAGAAATGTACAGAATGCAGTTTTACTAAATAGCAACATTAATAAAGACACTGAATTTTCAAGGAGGGAAATGATGCTATTTTTCAGAGAGAGAAAGAGAGACAGAGAAAGAGAGAGAGAGAGAGAGAGAGAGAGAGAGAGAGAGAGAGAGAGAGAGAGAGAGCGTGAGCTGGGGAGGGGCAGAAAGAGAGGGAGACACAGAATCTGAAGCAGGCTCCAGGCTCTGAGTGGTCAGCACAAAGCCCCCAATGGGGGACTTGAACTCATGAGCTATGAGATCATGACCTGAGCTGAAATCAGATGATTAACCAACTGAGCCACCCAGACACCCTGCATATGAACAAGTCTTATCATTTCCTAGTCTGTAGTTTGCATACATTTACATGACAATTTTGAATGTCTACACCCAGGATATTGGTAAAAGGTATGTCAGAATATTATATGTGGAGGAATAAATACAATATGTACATTTTAAAAAGGAATTTTCTAGATGTCTTCTTCAAAGTTTAAACACTGAAGACTAAGACTCTTATTATTAAATAATTTTTACAAATAACAAAGGAAATAAGGAGTCTTAGCTCTAATGAGTAGGAGACACTTCAGTGCTGATTACTCACTGATTATCCAAAGACTCAATTTTGCTGCTGTATAGAACTTTGGCATGACATAAGCTTTTCCTAATTTATATAAGAAGAAAATTGTGAGAGAGAATTTACACAGGACAGCCTATAAAGGTGCTGCATAATTTCCCATTTGTAAGTAAGGATAAAAAACAAAATTGAATTGATCTGTGATTGATAATGATAGAAAGTACATGGCAGTCAAGGTATACTTTGAAATTTTACATATTTAAAACTATCCTACTTGAGTGCTATATATCTAAAATTGCTGGCCTATTTTTACCCTTGAATAATATTACCTTGTTGCCATATTGTCCCATGGAGCTTGTCAAGATGAGGTGCTTAAAACATGCCAGGGTTTGCTTTCATGAGTTTGATGGACGTTCATGTAAAACTAGTGTTCTTTTAGTCACATGACTGGCAGCTGTAGTCCTTGATTTTAGTTCTATTTCAGTTGTTTATCTTTTTGAGGTTTTTCTTTGAGATCATTGAGAGAAATTCTGTGACTCTCAAATTGCTTGTAAATCAGGTCATCTCAAATTTGGTGAGGATCCAAAAACAATGTGCGTGTTTAGGTTGATTTTCAGCTCTGAAGTCAAGCTGTCAGGGCTCAAATCTTAACCCCATCTTCTTTTGATGATTAGTTTTCTTTATTTCCACACTCCAGGGCTTTCTTTTATGTGTAAAATAAGTATGATAGTAATATTAACTACATAATTTATCAAGTAGAGGTAAATTTAACTAAAACATAATTTATTTATGGCAGAGCTTGGTGCAAAACATATACACAATAGGTATTAATATTATGTTATTTAATTTTGCATGATGGTGCAGAAAATAGTTATTAAATGCTTAATCTTAAATAATGGACCTTAATGGAAATAGAAATTAAGAAACTGTCTTTATTGGAGAAGTCTACTGTGAATATAAAGTTTCAATCTAATTGCTTCTTAAGTGGATATAAGGCACATGCACATATACATATTATATTTTTTATTTTTTAATGCTTATTTATTTTTGACAGAGAAAGCAAGAGCAGGGAGGGCCAGAGAGAGGGAGACAGAAGATCTCAAGACAGCTCCACACTGTTAAGCACAGAGCCTGACATGGGGCTCAATCCCACAAAATGTGAGATCACGACCTCAGCCAAAATCAAGAATCGGATGCTGAATGGACTAAGCCACCCAAGTGCCCAAATATATACATATTTAAAAATACATGGGATACCTGAGTGGCTCAGTTGGTTGAGTGTCCAACTTCAGCTCAGGTCATGATCTCACAGTTTGTGGGTTCAAACCCTGAATCAGGCTCTGTGCTGACAGCTCTGAGGCTGGAGCCTTCTTCTGATTCTGGGTCTCCCTCTCTCTGCCCCTCCTCTGCTTGCATTCTGAGTATCAAGTATTCTCAAGTCAAGGAGAAAATGCTACTTATTTCAACAATACCTAGTACTTTAGTAAAAACTAGTGATTAAATAAATACATCTTAAAAATTAACAGATTTTGACATCAATCTGTTAATAAACTTTTTTCAATTACTGAAAAAGAAATAAAGAAATAAAGAGCAAGCAAAATATACATTGTCAAGAAATGTGAAGACTGCTCACCTGCTTTTTTAACTATTCTTCAAATTTACCTTTTTTATTATTAATAAATGACACAAATTGTGTTAAAATACATAGAACAGTGCTGTTTAGTACCTGGTAAATGTAGCAGCTAATCTCTGTCTTTGCTCTCAACTGGCTGGGATGTAGGGTTATGAGGAGCAGTGACATTTTGGTGCCACTAGGCTAATGTACATGTGCCTAGACTACAGAGCACAGAAATCGCTTAGCTGATAGTTTTATTTTACTCACTATGGAATTTTCACACGTTGAAGTTAATGCTTATCTCCTGTGTGGATGGGTTAAGTGAGACATATAGACCATAATGATTAAAAGTGAGCATTCAGGGTGACTGCCCTGACTCCCCATCCCGGAGTCATGGAACCTTGCCCAGGAATCGCATATCCCAATAAAGGCTTTCTTGGCTCAAAAAAAAAAAAAAAAAAAAAAAAAAAAGTCAGCATTTCAGGAGCCAAATCATTTGGGTTTATCAGACAGGATCACTTACTGGCTCTGAGATGTTAGGCCATTTATTTATTTTTCTGAGCTTTCACTTGTGAGGATCAGAAGGGTTAATATATAGAGTATCACTTATATCTTTTCAGCTCAATAATTATTATATTTGTCATTACTTTTTATTATTATTATCACCATCATTATTAAATACCCCTATTATCCTTACTGGACAAAGCAAAAAGGAACGACTGATATTCTACTTCTCTAAGAAAAAAATTATATATATATATATGTATATATATATATATAATAGCTAAGAAGCATTGAACTGTAACACTTGAGTACTCAAAAGATTTCGCTTTATCTCTTTGCTCATGTTTGCTTCATTAGTTAGTTTTTTTTTTTTTTCTTTTCCTTTACTCAGGGGTTTTGGTGTTGGATAGTGGTTCTGCTAGACTGGTCAAGGTTCATACCGCAGGCAGTGGATTATATCCAGATAGTTCCTGGTTTCTTCCTTTTTAAAATAAATCAGATTTATGGCTGAGGTTGATATGAGGGCCTCTGTCCATTGGCAAATGGCCTGGTAGCCACAGACCTCTTATTAAAGCTTCAGAGAAAATGGTGATTACTAGTGTTTGTGGCCAAATTTTGTGCAAGCCTGCCCACTGGGTTTGTTTGGATACCAGGAAATTATGGACTGTATGATTTGAATTAGGATGAGATATGAAACCCTTGGAGCCACTCTGAAGCAGAGACCGTGTTGTAAAAGAATATTGGAAAGCACCCCTTTGACCAAGTCAGTGAAATTAGCTTAGTCATGAAAATTCCAAGTAAGTTTTCTGACCTTGAGATGTAGATTCAATGCCAAAAAATATCACCGGGAGACCGAGGGTAGATGCTGATCTTTATTTTAATGAGAGGGTTTTACTGCTAATGGGGGCATCTAACTCAACCCCATCATTTCCAGGCTTTAAACCTCTTAGATGCTTCTCTCAGGAAATGGAAGAACTTCCCTAAAAATTACTATCAGAAATGGCGTGTCATGTCTGTCTTTCTAGTTGAGATACTTAGTTCATTTTCTTTAAAAATTTTTTTGTTTGATTTAGTTTTTAAAAACATGTTCTTCAGTTAGTTATGGCTGGTAGTAGCTCTTCATTGTACTGGAAGCCCGGGGTCCCATTTTTGCATCATTTCCATGGCAACATGCATGTGCTCACTGTATTCCATCAGTCTGCAAGCTCTACAGTTGCCCGGCTCTTCCTGTTGTAAATCACTTCCCACCTTTGTGCTCCTTTTGTTGTCACCTAGTGAAATAACTGCTGTCACCTTGGACGTTGATTGCAAGGTCAAAGTGCTTGAATGGCTTTAATACACAAAAGGCACAGAATGTTTTCTTCCACACTGTGTCACGCAGGAGGGAAAGGTTGATGTCACCAGTTACCTCAGTGGTTAGGGATTGTCTGTGGTAGTGCGCAGCGCATCAAGACAGCTGTGTGTCCTGTCATGGAAGCTGAGAGCAGATGCTCAGGCAGAACCCAGTGCTCCCTTTACAGCCTGTGTGGACTTGTATCCTAGCACAGCTGCCTCCCTCCTTCTAGAAGGTAATGTATTCAGCTACAAAGATAACTTTTATTGGGAGACTAAATACCTATCAACTATTATTTTCTCTCATTAAGAATGCAAAACAAAGAGCTTTTGATTAAATTTTTGAGGCAGTAGGGTATTCACTTATTAATTTATGGTTTCATTAATCTTATGTTTTAAGATTTTAATAAAAACTTGATGAACATCCTCCTTTCTATTTAAGCCTTAACACTGTAAACTTTCGCTTTTTATTTTTTTAATGTTTATATATTTCTGAAAGAGAGAGAAAGACAGACAGATTGTGAGCAGGGGAGGGGCAGAGAGAGAGGGAGACACAGAATCTGAAGCAGGCTCCAGGCTCTGAGCTGTCAGTACAGAGCCTGACGCAGGGCTCAGACTTGTAAGCCATGAGATTATGACCTGAGCCAAGGTTGGACGCTTTACTGACTGAGCCACCTGGAAGCCCCAAAAGTTTCTCTTTTTAAGTCCTGCATATGAACCATAGTCCTGTATAACATCTTTGTTGGATCATTTTACAGTGGATGACCTACTCTTCCAAGGCTTTGTGCTGGAATTCAGATGTCCAGTGCCCAGTTCCCAAATTGTGTCTCCACCTGGAACAGGGTGGCTTTGTTAACATCCTCATTATCTGTCCTTCATATGTGTCTGCAAGCCATGGCTTTCCAGATTGTGAATGAACCATCCAGGCTACTTGCCAGCAGACACATAGCCAGTCCCAGTCTGACGTAGGATCCTGTGGTACAAGACCTCATAACAGGTTCACATGGATTATGGGATTCGGGTCCCTTGCAAAACATCTTTCTTTGACCCACTCACTGTGACTTGGATGGTTCTCTTCATGTCTGATCAAGAGTATGAGTGGGGCATCTGGGTGGCTCAAGTGGTTAAGCGTCTGACTCCGGCTCAGGCCATGATCTCACGGTTTGTGGGTTGTGTCGGGTTCTGTGCTCACAGCTCAGAGCCTGGAGCCTGTCCTCAGATTGTGTGTCTCCCTCTCTCTCTGACCCTCCCCTGTTCATGCTATCTCTCTCTCTCAAAAATAAATAAAATATTTAAACATTTTTTAAAAAAAGTATAAGTGAGTGGATCCCCACAGGAGAGTTATTTCTATGTGTCTATCTGTCCTTTCTTTATTATGAAAGCTACACAAAAAGCGTTAGACTACGTGGGACAATGTGTGTTGGTTAGTTAGTTTATTTTAATAATAAGACCATGTATCTAGTGCATTAGTTCCCTAGGCCTGCCTTAAAGAATCACGGTGCATCTTAAAACAACAGATATTGATTCTCCTACAATGTCAGGGGCCAGAAGTCTGAAATCAAGGAGGGGTAGGATCATGTTAGAGTCTTAATTCCAAATTAAAAACCAAACAGATTAAAAAGAAATCCTGATATTTTTTTAGATTGATTGGCCAACTAAAGACACAGAAGGTCACCACACATTCTCCCATCTTAATTTTCTCTCTTGGTACAAAACAGGGCCCTCCTCACCACTGCCGAATAGATACTGTTGATAGTAAGTATATCAGGGGGGCCCACCTCAGATCATGGATGGGATGCTGTAGAATCCCAACTTCAACAGCTTCCATGAAAAGTCAAATGGCAGATATGATCTCCATGCCTAACCTGAGCAAGCATGATGTGCTGTATAGCAGCCTTCCTCCATGACTGGGACTCAGACTTCTCATAGAGGACACACTACCTCCTCACATCAAAATGAGAATCGTGGTCCTCATTGCCAATCTCCTATGGGTTAGAAGGCTCCATGTTTTCAATTTTCCCTTTGTAACTCCATTTTTTGTCTTGGGAATGTGATCTGAACCTTGGCTTTCAATTGGCTTCAGGCTGCCCATGAGAAGCACTAGCAGGAGAATGGAAGGTGGGAAGAAAGTGAGGGGTTATTTATTCCTCGAATTCTCTCCCTGTTATGCAACCCACCTGACTCAGTTTCTTTCTCGAATACTTCTGTAAAATGTTTTTTCCTCTAACTTTTCCAGGTCAAGGAGTAGTAAGGACTCCCTTATATTTCTTGCCAAGAGTTTACTGGGTGATTCTTATTTGATTTCACTAAACTCTGCCGCAACTTTGCAGTTCGTTCCTCTATTAAATGTTCATCAATTGCCCAATTTAAGTATTATTTCTTTCCTTCATAGGCCCAGACTGATAAAGATGGCTAGACCAAAGGGCCTTCATATTATTGATTTATCCTGCTTAAATGGAAGCTTATTATGCATCAAGTCAACCACCTTCATTTTTCTTTTTTCCCTTCATTTTTATTGAGATATAATTCACATTCCTTCAAGTTCACACTTTGAAAGTGTGCAGTTCAACATGTTTAGTATATTCAAAAGATTGTGTGATCATCATCACTCTCTAACTCAAGCACATTTTCACCATCCACAAAAGGAAGTCTATATTCACTAGCAGTCACTCCCCATCCACCTCCTTCCATCGCCCCTGAAAACCACTAATCTACTTTATGTAGATTTGCCTCTTCTGGACATTTCATGTAATGGGATAATATAATATACAGACTTTTGTGTCTGGTTTCCTTCATTTGTCATAATATTTTCAAGATCCATTCACATTTTAGCATATATTAATTAGTATTTTATTCTTTCTATTACCAAATGATGTTCCATTAT
Source organism: Suricata suricatta (assembly GCF_006229205.1). Taxonomy (NCBI): domain Eukaryota; kingdom Metazoa; phylum Chordata; class Mammalia; order Carnivora; family Herpestidae; genus Suricata; species Suricata suricatta. The sequence continues at coordinate 18,169,461 of NC_043704.1, read as the reverse complement.
ATGGATATACCACTTTTGTTATTTGTACATTCATCAACTGTGGACATTTGAGTTGTTTTCATGTTTTGGCTATGGTAAACACTACTGCTGTGAATATTAATGTACAAGTATCTGGGTAAACAAATAAAAAAATGTTGTCAATTCTCTTGGGTATACACCTAGGAGCCCAATTGCTGGGTCTATGGTAACTCTACATTTAATTTTGTTTAGAACTTTCAAGCTGCTTTTCAAAGCACTTTCATCACTTTACATCCTTATAAATGTTCCTTTTTTAGGAATATGAAATTCCTCAGATGAATTATCTTTTCATCTAAATTACCATAAAAATGTTTGTAGCATTTCCTTATAATTTTTATTTCTCCAATCTCAATAGTGATGTTCCTCCTCTTATTCCAGATTGTAGTAATGTGAGTCTCGTATCTTTTTTTTTAATTTTTTTTTATGTTTTTATTTTATTTTTGAGAGACAGAGAGAGACAACACAAGCAGGGGAGGGTCAGAAAAAGAGGGAGACACAGCATCCAAAGCAGGCTCCAGGCTCTGAACTAGCTGTCAGCACAGAGCCTGATGCAGGGCTCAAACCCACGAACCATGAGATCATGACCTGAGCTGAAGCCGGATGCTCAACCGACTAAGCCACCCAGGCACCCCTTTCGGATCTTTTTCTGTCATTTCTGTTAAAGCAACAGTTAATTTAGATCACCTTTTCAAAGAATCATTTTCTGGTTTTGTTGATTTTTTTCTATTATTTTTCTATTCGCTGTCTTATTTATTTCCATGCTAATCTTTAGTTTCCTTCTTTCTAGATCCAATAAATTGGCCCATCTTTTCCAAAGGTCTCTGTGTGCCCTTTGGGGCACACCTACAACACCAGCTAGGGAGTTCAAAATTCTAACTTCTTCTTAACTTCCTGCTTTACCAGAGCCTCCAAGTCAGCCAATGGAGGAAGCCTAAGCCTTCTCATGTCTTCTAGAAAATAGGTGCTCTGCCAGGGCACCTGGGTGGCTTAGTAGGTTCAGTGTGGGACTTTGGCTCAAGTCATGGTTTCGAGGTACATGATCTCATAATTCGTGATCAAGAAAGTGGTTTGTGAGTTTGGGCTCCAGATCAGGCTTGCTGCTGTCAGCACGGAACCAGCTTTGATCCTCTGTTTTTCTCTCTCTCTCTGTCCCTCCCCTGCTTGTGCTCTCTCTCTCTCTCTCTTTCTCTGTCTCTCTCAAAAAGAAATAAACATTAAAAGAAGAAAGAAAGAAAGTAGATGCTCTGCTTGGAAAGTATGCCACCATATCCTTGTGTATGGACTTCTAGATCCTCAATAATGTGCCAAATCTTTTGAAAACCACTGCTGACATCTCATTCTATCACTTTTTCTTTTGAGCGTCATGGCTACTTATGATTTGTTCTAAGCATTATGTACTAGCACAGGCTGCTGTGAAGTCAAGAAAATTGCCTCTAAATATTTTCAACAAGTATCCCAGGGAAAGGATTTTCACACTGGGGCAGCTCCAAGTTAGGTCATATGAAGACAGAATTGTAAGTGGGGTTTCTCACTGAACCACCTGCCAGATCAAATAATGACAATCCTCTGGGAATGAGACTGGTGGTTGCCAAGCTACCAGTGTTCATGATCGAGGGCACTTTGTTTTTAAGTCTACCAAGGTACTATACAAAGGGGCATGAGAACAGAGCAAAGTAAAACACCACAAACCTCACAATTCTTTCTGATATTAAACCACATACACACGTACACACACAGAGTGTCTGGAGCATTGAAAGCATGTGATTAATTTCTGGAATTAAAAAAAATTGGTTGATTATTTCTGCTAGTTTTTCATTGTTTGTATGAAAGAGATCATTTTCAAACATTTAAAAAGAAATAATTTTCAGATGCTCTCTCTCCACCATTTTTACTGATATCATTTCTCTTTCATATTACAGTAGAATTTAATGTCAGTAGAAATTAAAATATGTTATTAGCACTAGCTAATAAGTATAATTATAATATTAAAATAAGTTTTATTTCACATGTATGATTTATATCCACTTTATAGTTAAGAGTTAATCTTCACTATCCATAAAGACTTGATATTTTCCTAAGTAACATAATTTAGCTATAACTGTAATCAGTTCTGATCTTTACTATTTTTCTCCTATATATGTCTTTCCTCTAAACTCCCTGATAATTTAGTTATGTGTGTTTTCCTTTCAAGCACTGATCAAGAATTTAAATCCAAGATTTTCATGAAAAACATAGTCATGTTTCATTCCTGGTGTGTTATTGAGAAAAGGAAAGTAATTTCTTCAGATGAATGTCTATTTAATTATTTTTCCATGAGAACCATCAAATTCCCTACTTCATCAATTTTAAACTAGGATCTTCCTAATAAATTATCTTCTAAGACCAATATGATGCATCTTCCTTTTCCCTTCATCAGAGAGTGTGAGAGAATTTTCAAACTTTGTCACAAAAATTAGCGAATGGCTAATTATGCCTTAACTATCTCAAAATAGAAATTCTCTGTCAGTTTCACCACAACAAATGTCATCTCTGTCAATACCATTTCTTCAGATGATGGCTGAGAGAAAAATTGACCCCTTTATGTCAATAATAGCTTCCTTAAATGAATGTCACTCATTTGACACACATTAGACTATTAGCCTCATGTAGTATTTTATGTTTTATTTATGCCAGACCTAAGCACAGCTGCTTATGCATAAATGCCCAAATAACATGCAGTGAATGACTCCAATGTTCAAGCTGTTTTCCATTAACTCAAACATAATTTGCCTCTTGTACACAGGACCATGCTCTCCTGCCTGGGTATTTTTTTCTCACATTATATATAACTTTCTGCAAGATTTTTCAATTTACAAAAAAAAACACTAAATTTTTTCATCTGAGACTCTGAAATTAACCATGTTTCATTTTCACAGTTTTATAGATAATCACATTTTGACTTGGAGAACTTCAGTGGGATTTATCCAAAAGTCACCAAGTAAGAAAATGTGAAGAAGAGGATTTGGTCTCAGGGTTTATGACTTCTGAGGCTCTGTATATTTCACTTTATCTATTTTCAGTACCATTTTTCAAGATTTGCAGTGTATCTTCCTAATACCTACCTTGTATGGTCCTTGATCCCTGCTTCTTTCCCATCTTTGGATATAGACAAGGTTTAGTTGATCTAATGTTGCATAGTAAATCACTCCAAAACTTGGTAACTTAAAATATATATTTATTATAATGTGCATGCACTGAGTTTAGCTGGGTATTTATTGTTTGAGGTATCTTCTAAGTTGGCAGTCAGAGGGTGACAGAGAGTAGAGTCATTAGAGATTCAACTGAACTGGACCATCCAAGAGAGCTTCCTCAATTACATATCTGACACCTCTGATAAGATTTCTGGAAGAGCTGGTAGAAGAGCTTTCTTTTTCATAGCTTGTTTGAGTTTCCTAACAGCTTGGAGTGTCAGAGTAGTTGAACTTTTTAAATGGCACCTGGCTTCTCAGAGACAACACGTTTCAAGAGAGCTAGCAAAAGGCACGTCACATTCTATTGTCTACCCAGTACCAGGCCTGATTCATTGTGGGTGAAGATTATACAAGCATGTGTGAATACTGACTGAAAGGTAAGATTTACCCAAGGTCCTCTTTAGAAACTAGCTGTCATAGGCAGCATATGACAATGATGAACATATATATCTACACTTACCTGTAGAGTAAGTTTGACTTACTCATTGGATGACCTTGGGAAAGTTACCTGATTTTTCCTGGCCTTAGTTTATATATCTTTTGAAAATATAACAGTTGCTTCTTTACAGGGCTATGTTATATTTGGATGAGATAATCAACGTGGATAAACTTTAAACTGTAAAATATAATCTCGTTTTTATTAATATTGGCATGGGAGATTACCTTCTCCTCTTTGAAAACCAACCCTGCCATTACTGATAGTTTCTCCATCCACAGAGATTACAAATTTTAGGTCAGATTGCATCCTGTGAACCCATAGTCCATCCCCACCACTATTGGACTCCGTGAGCATGTATACTCAAGACAGTTTAAGGAGCCAATTTACTTTTTAAAGCAACCATCTTTGGTGAACTATCTCCTCCTCCCCTTCTCCATATCAAACATCTTTCAAATATGATAAGAAATGGGGTCCTAAGATCTTGCCTGAATAAGGTCATAGAGTCACCAGACGTACCTAAAATCATCTCAGAAATTATTCCATCAGCTTCTTTTGGGGTCAACCATTTTAAAGGAGGTAGAGTCCAGTAACATGAGTAGGAAATGATACCTATTCAGCAGCTAGCGCATTCACAGGAGTTGGTATCACCCAATTGTGGAGCCATTAAGTTGAGGAGTCATTAAATGCATATGTGGAAAGTTATATTGTGATGAGAGTATTTCAATAGAATCAAACTCCATATAAAAAGAACTTTCACATCCTGAACCAATCCTTAAGGCCAAACTGAATCATTGTTTTTCTTTTACTCATTACATTAAAAGAGATACTTGAATTATAGTTCTTCCTTTGAAACAAATGATAGAAATGATTTGTCACAGGGAGAAATCATGGGGAGGAACCCCCAGAAGTAAGTTTTAGTAAGATATTCTCTAATAATATGCCTTTGGTAAGAGCGCTGACAGACTAACCACTCTCAAAGGGAAGGAAAAGCAAAGGGTGTGATTTCAGATACCGGTAGATTGATAGATTTGGTGGTGGGCTCATCAAGAAATTCTCCTTTGATGATTTCATTTTCTCAGTGAAATGAGAATTCAGGACATCAGCTGAGAGAGGAAAGGAAAGGAGTGTTGGAAGTTTAAGGAAGGAGAGAAAAGTGTAAAACCCTGAAGGATAATTATGCCAAATAGGACCAAAAAAGGCAATTAGTGTGGATGGTGGAAAAAAATTTCTGCTTTTCTCAACTCTGGAATTACATGCTACACTGGTCTGGAGCTGCTAATAACCATCTTTCCAAACACGTGAAAAAGTGTGACTAAAAATAAAGCCAGCACTGAGAGAAGCAGCCTATATATAGAATAAAGGATATAAAATTCTCACAATACCTTTCAAGGACATGGAAGTAGCCAGGCTTGAACACAGAACTCCCCCTAAGTTTTTCCTCTATCTGAGTAAAAAAAATCCATTTTGATTAAATTCGTTTGAGGTGTGTGTGTGTGTGTGTGTGTGTGTGTGTGTGTGTGCCTTCTTTTTGTCAGTTGCAGTTTAAAGTGTACTTAATATATCAGATAATTGAGAAAAAAATCAATTCTTAAAATGACAAGAAAAGGTGTGTAGAAAGACAGTATAGGAACTTGGTTATCTGGGTAGGCTTAGAGTCAGAAAACTGAATTTAAATCTTGGACCTCCCACTTAATGAGAGGTGTAAGCATTAGATTTACTTAATCTCTCTGAGCTTCACATCTCATCTGTAAATTAGATATAATGATGATAAGAACTACTAAGTCTGAAACGTTATGCTAGTGTTTTAGTCACATTATCTTAATCCAGTCTCCCAAGACTTAAGGGAGGTGGGTATTATTATCCTGGTCTTAGATGTGAGGAAAGTGAGACTTAAAAAGTCAATAATCACCCTAACATTCCACAACTAGTAAGGTGATATGGAACACATGGTTATGCTTCTTCAATCCTAGAGTGACCATTAGTTTGAGTTCACTTGGGACTATTCTAGTCTATGCCTGTGGTACTGCATTTCATCTGATCAGCACACTCTCCCTTGCCCCCCCCTCCCCAATGTCTTAGCTTGGACAATAAATTATATGGTTACTTTGCAAGTTTGGTCTCTCAAGAAGCAGACTTTAAGATAGAGATAAGCTTGGGGAATTCTCTCTGGATCTCTACCAGAGGGGGAGGAAAGGAAGCAAGATGCAGCAGAGAGAAGAACCAAAGCCTCAGCCAGTCCCACAGGGAGCTCAGAAGCTGGGAAGACCCTTTGGAGTTTGTGTATTGGGAGCAAAGTGGTCTGAACTGTTATAACACTGCACCATCCCACTCAATGCATAGGGTCTAGTCCCAAGAAGGGCAGTGATCTTGGATGAGATGGTGCCCTTTACCTGAAGACAATTTCTTAAGCAAGCAAACAGCTGAGAGGTCTTTTTTCTGGCAGCATTCCCAATCGTTTGGGGAACAAGTCCTTCAGAGGAGACTGGACATTGTATCACAACATCCATCATAGTTATAAACTTTCATTACATATGAAGCACTGCCTCCAGGCAGCAGTTTGTTCATAAAGCCTTCCTAAAGATTAGTGAAAGTTTACCTACACTATCTTTAAGACTACGTGGTATAGGGGCACCAGGGTGGTTCAGTTGGTTCAGCGTCTGACTCTTGATTTCAGCTCAGGTCATGATTCCAAGGTCATGGGATTGAACCCCTCATCAGGCTCCATGCTGAGTGTGGAGCCTGCTTAATAATATTCTCTCTCTCTCTGTCCCTCTCCCCCACTAATGTACCCCATCTCTCTCACTTTCCAAAAAAAAGGGCATGGTGTATATTTATATGCATTTATGTACCTAAATTGCTTGTGTATAAATGCATACATATTTATGTATATTGACATGTATTCAGTAAACAGAAGCAATCATTTTATTAGATATTATATAGTACATTTTACAATGATGTATATGTGATATATAAAATATTATATTATAGTAATATAAATAGCATTAATATAAAGTTATCACTTTATGTAACCAGATGTCTGAATAACAGAAAAATAGGATTTACAAAAAATTTTTAAGAATTTATTTAACATGAGCAATTGCCAGGAAGAGCCCATCACAGTGTCCTGTCATATAATTTGTCACACAAAGCTGAGAATTGTTGAGGGCAATTTGAGCACAAAGAATATAGATATGGATAAATTAATTGATTTCCATATGCAGATTTGTGGTGAAGTAAGTTTGTGTGAGTGGCTATTAAATGCACTATTGAAATCTATTATTGTCATACTCCAAAGCTTTTGAGACCACCAATTTCTTTAGTTACTTTAAGTTTATTTTTGTTTATTTTAAGAGAGATAGAGAGCAAGCGGGGGGGGGGGGCGGTGTTGAATCCTAAGTAGGCTTTGCACTGTCAATACAGAGGTCGATGTGGGGCTCAAGCTAACAAACTCTGAGGTCATAACCTGAGCTAGAATCAAGAGTTGGATGCTCAACCAACTAAACCACCCTGGCACTCCATAAACCACCAAACTCTTTAAAGGCAAAAAGGGGGGGCAGGCTGGGTGGCTCAGTCAGTTAAGCCTCCGACTTCAGCTCAGGTCAGATCTCACGTTCCTGGGTTCGAGCCCTGCGTCAGGCTCTGTGCTGACAGCTAGCTCAGAGCCTGGAGCCTGCTTCCAGTTCTGTGTCTCCTTCTCTCTCTGTCCCTCACCCTCTCATGCTCTGTCTATCTTTGTAACAAAAATAAATAAAACATTTAAAAAAATAAAAAATAAAGGGAAAAGGGGGAAGGTGTTTTTCCCCTACCTCACTGCTGTCAATAAGGGAACAAACAAAGACCCAAGTTGGAGCTAGACAGGAGGAAGACCTATCTAGATACGCCATTAAACAACGTAGCTGACCATGTCTGCATTCTCACTGTGTAATTTGTTAACTCTGCTCCCAAAACTGTGTGGGGATACCCACTGCCTTAAAATAAGCATATTAGTAGTAAAAGTTAAAGTCTGTCTTAAGTTAATCTGGCATGATTTCAAATAAGCTCAGCCCATCCTTCCAGACATGAGAGCCTTTGGAGTATGCCCACCCAAAACTATATATTTGGAATTTCCAAGCAAAAAATCTTTAAAACGTTTCCTCAGCATTTTCATCTCCTTCCAGAAGTAGCATCTCAGGCAATATGTTTGCTAACAGCCTTTCTGTAGTAGGATCTCTGGCAACACGTCAACTGTTGGTTGACCCTCCCTCACTCCAAGGCTGCTTTCATTGTCTCTTGAACTTTTCTTACACTGAAGAAGACCATCAGATTAGTTTTTAGAACATAAGTAACTCTTACAACTTGGAGGGGATTAATTGAATTTAATTCATATACTGCATCAATAAGTTTGAGAGAAATTTAATGTTCATTTAGCAAATAATTTAACTATTGCTTCAGTTTTCATTACTGTAAGTCAAATGAATTGTTTCTCCATTTTAATCCTCGTTCCCACAAAAATTTTTCAGTGGTTTCTTTGGAGAATAGGTATGTGTTGGAATGTACATAGGAATTTTCAAGAGGAAAATAAAATGAGATGTGGTACTTTTTCTTGGAGTAGAATTTATATAAGTTATGTAATATAAATAAAATTGATACAAATTTCCAAATTAGCTCTGAATGATGGGGAAAAAGATAAGATATTTTCAAATGTACCTTAAAAATAAACGTAAAGTTGATTTTACTCTCAGGCTATGTTTTCATGGTTTCAGTCCTGAGAGAGAACATGGTATTATTAAACCTTATGAACCCTTGACCCTGGTTCATATAAAGACAGTAAGAACAAGTCTTGGTTATTAAAGAAATCTCGACATAGACACATTCTTTCTTTTGTAGTGAAAAATAAAAAAAGGAAAAAAGGTTTTCCTTTACACTCAGGAGAGGCTGTTAAAGATGAACATTACAGTATTCTCTAAGGGGGAGGGGAGTTCATTTACACACTTCACGGAAAGGGTATGTTTTACTCAAAACTACACAAAAAGTGTAAATTTTTCATATAAAAGCACAACATGGAGGCTATTTGTGATGTTATAAAGAGTAATAAAAAGCAAAGCAAAATACATCTGTTGAGAATATGGACTAAGTACTCTTTCTATAAAAAGAAAAATGAGAAAAATCCCTATTAGATTAGCATTCAAAAATTTATTATTGTAATTATTATATGAAAGTGCCACTGCATGTAATAAAGGGTAGAAATTAGTCAGGTAACAAACCATTCAAGCATGTTTAATATATCCAAATAATTTATTTTATGGCAAATGATGACATGAGTTAATGTACAGGTCACATTTACTATCAACCTTTATTTGAAAAAGTATACTATTAGGATGTTGTAAAAGTGGTAAGTGAAGGCAATTTAACTATGTGTCTTTTTTGTATCTTCTTGTGGTTTTAAGGTATGGAAGATATGAAAAATCCATATGAATTCATAAATGCTAAATTTGTTTTGCTATAACACAACTATGTATAGTGACATGATTGTTTTGCTATTTATACCGATTTATAATACTAACCTGTATCAATCATTGTCAAACTCCAAGGCAAACTCAGTATCACAAAATATCTGTTTGCCTGCCAACATTTTGTTTTTTAGACACAGCTTGCAGAATTTTGTTGATTTATGGTTTGAGTATAGTTTGCCAAGAGAAAAAAGAAAGAGTGAGAGAGAGAGGAAGGAAAAAAGGAAGGAAGGAAGGAAGGAAGGAAGGAAGGAAGGAAGGAAGGAAGGAAGGAAGGAAGGATTAAAGGATTGAAGGAAAGAGGGAGAGACAGAGACAGGGAGGGAAGGAAAGAATGAGATGAAGTAAATCAACCAATAAAAATCCTGATATGTATGTGATTTTGCCAGCTGTAACTGGCAATTTAAAAAAATACAGTAAAAAAATAAAACACAGTACCTCTCAAATTCAGTCCAAAACTTCTAAATATCATTAATCCAGAACTAGGTTAGGTGGCAGACAACTCTTGGGAGATTCAACTTTCTTGTACATATAAACACAATATTTAAAAATAAATTAAGCAAGTAAAAATGTATGTGTGAAATCTTATTATTCTTTGGAAGCCGACTTTGACCTGACATAACAACGATCATTGGTTTCGTGTTTCAATAGTGCCAGTGCTGTTACGCAGGAGAATGAATGCAGTGAAGAAATTTATTGGAGGACAAAGTAAGAACTGAAATGAATGGGTACTTTGGAGGCTAAGACAATTTTGAACTGTTTTGCATACCTTCCTTTTTTTCCCAAACTCATATACCTTTCCAACACTCCAAAGGAAACATATAAAAGCAAAAACGTCTTTTACATTCAACATTAAATTAAATAAGTCTTAATTTGTTGCAAAGGGTCATATTTTGGTCTCTCATCAAAACTGATGAAGTAAAATGATAAGACCCACATGCAAAAAAAATGCTCCAATGTTCTGATATAAACATAAACCATTTTTGGAAATAAAGAGAAATACTCATTTTCTTAAAGTAGAGAGTCTTGAAACAAGCAGAACAGAATGAGGTCTTAAGTATTAAGACATGGCAGAAGTCATCAGTTGACAATGCCTTTGCATATATTTGTTTGTTTGTTTTTGGTCATTTTTGGCAAGTTTGATTTAGCTCTATTTTGTTGAATTTGCATTCAATGCTTCTTTCATCTTCTTCACCATATGAAAATAGAAAACTTGTTTAATTATTGAAAGATACATAGAGAAAAGGAAATAACTATTCTTTATTATCCTGAACTTTGACATTGCTGAGTCACCCATTCTTGGAGATTTGGCTTCTGTAACATTTCTAAAATGCTTACTTTTTTGTTGTTTCTTTTTTTCATCAGAGCAGAAAACCCTTTGGAACTGGAATGTGGTACTCTGGCAGTAAAGGAGGATTACATTGGCTGTTTCTGTAATAGCATTTTACATTTGACATTCCAATCAATATTTTTTTTCTGCTCGGAGGTGGCTTACTTCATCATTTTAGGTGATTAGCTTTCATAAAAAATGAAGGTCTGTCAGCATTTGCATAGTTTCCCCGAATTCATTTGGGCCTCAGGCTTGTATTTATTCTTATTGTACTCCCTAGCTCGGATGCCAGGTGAATACCTGGGAGAAAGAGAAAATAACTTCAGAAAGTAATAAAAATACAATAACTAATAAAAACACAAAACTATGCAGCATATTGTGTATCCTGTTCCATGAAAAAGCCAGGTTGTTTCTCTCTGCATGTACGAGTTTTAGCATTTCCAACAATTAAATGAGTGTCATTTTTATTAGACCTTTGTCCTCTGAATGAGGATGAAATTCTTTTCTCCAAGAAATATTTGGTTCTGTATATCTGTTCTGACATCTATAATACAAAACGCATGAATAAAATACTTAACACTGTTATTAAAAAGTTTCAACCTTATTTCTTCACATAGAGACACCAATATTAAAATGATGAGAATTCATATGTTTCATGGTCTCTTTAGTCACAGAGTTGAAATAAATTACATAAAATTCTGTGAAAGGATGATTGGTAATTATACAAAAATCTAACAATAAGACATCAAGCCAGAAGAGCGGTTCTCTATTTTGTTTATCTTTCAAATCTAGATGAAGAAATTTATAATATCCTTTATTGAAGTCTAAGTTTTATTCCATTACAGACCAGAATCCTTTTATTGTTTTAAACTTTTTTTTAATGTTTTATTTATTTTTAATACAGAGAGAGACAGAGCATGAGAGGGGGAGGGGCAGAGAGAGAAGGAGACACAGAATCTGAAGCAGGCGCCAGGCTCTGAGCTAGCTGTCAGCACAGAGCCTGATGCGGGGCTCGAACCCACGAACGTGAGATCTGACCTGAGCTGAAGCCGGAGGCTTAACCGACTGAGCCACCCAGGCGTCCCTAGAATCCTTTTATCATTAAGAGATGAAAACCATTTCTCTCCATTGTGACAAATATAAATTTGATTACCTAATGCCAGAGAAGAATTTTCTGGCAGAGGTAATGGATACGCTAGTAAAAACCACCGCAGAAAACACTCCTCTCTCCACTGTGGGATTTGCATAGCTGCATCTCTATTACTTGTATATTTAAAAAATTTTTTTACATTTATTTTATAATTTGAGAGACAGAGTGAGACAGTGTGTGAGTGGGAGAGGGGCAGAGAGTGAAGGAGATACAGAATCTGAAGCAGGTTCCAGGCTCTGAGCATGCTATCAGCACAGAGCCCGACACTGGGCTTGAACCCAGGAACTGTGAGATCATGACCTAGGTTGAAGTCAGATGCTCAACTAACTGAGGCACCCAGGCGCTCCCATTACTTTTATCTTTATATGTTACCAGTCTCTATCCAAGTTCAAGTGCTTGAAACTGACCAATAATTAACATGGCATAGTCCCAGATTATAGGTTGTATTTGGTTTTTCTGTTGACACTCTTTCCAACAGCTCTCATATTGTCTGAAAAGGTTTTCGTATCTTATCTTTCATACTATTAATATTTAAGTAGTTGTGTTTAAAAAGCATTAAATTAAGGTTGATTAAATAATGAAAATTCTTTTTGTTTAAGTATATTCAGGAAAGTTTAGATGCATGCCAAAGTATGAAGGTATAGTTTTTGATATTGTAAAAGAACAGTATATTATGCATAAATGGAAGTGGAGTCAAGGAAAAGAATATAGTATAGAAAATTTCCAATTGTTAAATATACTGAAATGTTTTAACATGGAAAATACTATTTATTAGTTTATTATAAAAAAGATATTTTAAAGAAAACAACAATCTCAATCAAGAATACACAAGAGATAATAGCCTCATAGCTTAATTTAGAGAAATACCTAACTGTATACCTGTATGGCTAAAACTGTAATTCCTTTTGGCTTTGCCACTCATAAGATTTATTACCCAAGCCAGGAGTGCCATGCTCAACCTTTTACATACCCCAGTACTACCACATAGAAGCAAACACTTTTACATTTTCCAGGCTTTTTTTTTTAAATTCACCCGTATTTAACTTCATGTTTCCAAATAACCTATAGGAAAGATTTATTCCATAGGCAGTGGTTGCTCAAACTTTTCATATTTCTAAGAAACACCCGTGTTCAGGACTGCCCATTGATCAGTCTTGAAAACTAAGCCCTGGACCACTCTACACTATCAGCCTGAAGCTGGATGCAGGACTTGAATTCATGAAACTGCAGGATCATGACCTGAGCTTAAATCAAGAGTTGGAGCTGAGCTGAGTAACCCAGCTACCCCTCAGATCATACTTTTTTGTGTGTTGTGATATTTAGTATCTAATGGCTTGAGTCCATTGTTATACCATTCACCACAAAATAGATTTATTTGCCTGATTTTTATAATACAGAATCCCATGGGGATGCCTGGGTAGCTCAGTCACTTAGGTGACCGATTTCGGCTCAGGTCATGATCTCACAGTCTATGAGTTCGAGCCCTGTGTCTCGCTCTGTGCTAACAGCACAGAGCCTGGAGCCTTCTTCAGATTCTCTGTCTCCCTCTCTCTCTGTCCCTCCCCTGCTCACTCTTTGTTTCTGTATCTCAAAATAAAGACATAAAAAAATACAGAATCCCATGTCAGTATATCTTTAAACCCTCAGTTAGGGTACTATCTTAGACCCTGTGAATAAAACAAGCAAACTCTTACATGGGTCCTGCTGACATTTGTGGAAAGAGTCTAATTTAATCAGCTTGCAGCTAAATGGTGGGCTGTCCTCAAGAGACAAGGTCCCAGCATTGGCAGGAAGGAGAATCTGCAGCAGCATTCACTGTATCAGTAGCTTTGTGATGGGAGCCCATGCTCAGGGCTTATCAGCAGCCGCCATGGCTACCTTCATCATGAGTCTGTTGTGCATGCATGGTGTTGGCCAAGGAGAGATGCTGGCTGACACGTACTGAACAAGTCATCCTATCCACCCAGTTGTTTAGGGTCCACTCTCAGTGGGTGTCCTCTGAAAGGCACTGATATGACCTAACAATTCACACACTTATCCAATCCCTTGTGTTGTGTTTACTACATGCTTTTCCCCCAAAATCAGGATGTTCAATTCAACAAAGACCATTGTCTGCTCTACTCTTGATTCTTACTCAATTACTGTGACTCTACCAGTGCTTTTTCAGCTCAGAGTACTGATACTCTTCCCCTGATAGAAGAGAAAAGTATTTTGGATGGAAGTAATAGAAAATCAGACTCTGAGTATATATATAGCTTTCCTGAATGTTTGAGTAACAGGAAGGCCTATGTAGCTGAATGGAGTAACTAAGGGGTTGAGCTAGAAGCAGAGGGCAGGGAAGAAATGGGGTGTAGTAACTCACTACTCCTGACACTTGCTCTGGTTCCAAAAGTTCAGTACAGAATTATGTTGACTATATGAAGCTAACTAGTCCCGATCTCTGTTGTCTCATGACATATCATGTTTCTATTCTAACATCTAAATCAGTGGTCTGTCCAATGGCAAAATCTGGCTCACCCTCCTGTTTTTGTAAGCAATGTGTTATTGGAACACAGTCAAGACTACTCACTGACAAATCATCTATTGTGATAGAGACCATGTGTCCCACAAAGCCTAAAATGTTTGCTATCTGACCCTTTACAGAAAGTTTCCTGACCCATTGCCTACATGACAGAAAATATGTGGTCCTCTCATTAGTAAAGACATCAAAGGCAATGTAAGATTTTGTAAATTTGCCCTTGACTTTCATCTTATGGATTACGTCAAAGTCTTGTTTTAGTAAAGTGTGGAGCATCCCAGTCCCTACTTTTTCTTCTTAATTGCAAATTGACATTTGTGAAGGGACTTGCTTTCCATCTGTGGTCTTTTGTTTTTGCCGAATACTTTCTCCTTTCCAGAGTACTCTAATCTCTGACGCAGAGTTTTCTGAATGCTTATGTGAAATGTAAACTTCTGTGAAACTGTGGCAAGCCCTACCTTGATTTTCAAGAGGACTGTGTCTACCCTACAGTGCTTTTCATTCTACAGGGTGTAGGGTGATTTTGATCTGGTCTTTCCCTGGTCTTTCTCCTGTCTTGTGTCACTACGAGTCATCAGGCAAGGTCCTAAAGTATAACTCAGACAGTAAGTCTGCCTTGTTTAAAGACATTATTCTGTTTCTATTTTTAAAAAAAGAACTCATTAGAGTGTGACTTGATTTTGGTATATTCTTGACAAGTTCATCTAATTGAGAAATCCACATGCAAGTGTGCTTTCTGGTTACTGTCTTGGCCACTTTTCAGTTCTGTTTGTACAGACCTACCTCAGGGTATGATCAGTGGAAATCAGCATCTTTGTTAGCTATAAAGGCCCTGGAAAACCTAGTGACAGTTATAATGGACTCATTCACACACAACACATTAAGGCAAAGGAAGCTGAACACTTGTGTACAGCTGTAAAGGAGCACAGGTTGTCTCTGCTGTTGTTTTATACCTATGACCTGACAATTCTGTCATGATCATTATCAGCCATCATCATCTTCGTCAAAATAACAAGTGCATTCAGTTTTGGAGAAAGAAACCTGATTGCAACTGAATCCTTTGAATTCCTGATTTTCAATCATATAGATCTGGTTCTAAACCCTAATATCATAATATTGTCAATTTTATGCAGATGTTAATATTAATCTGAAACAGGTTTCACAAGTAATGGAACTGGAGCCAAGAATTGTATTTGTGACCTTATACAGTCATTGGCTTCAAATCTGAACAATTCTCATAAATGCCACGTTTTGTTTCTTAGATATAAAATAAAACCTTTGCTTTACAAACATAGTCATCAGATTGCCCAAAACTCCTCAAATTAAACATATACAATGTAGCTGTGTTGCTACACACATTTTTACTGGAACCGCCAAGTAGAAAAATACATATATATTATATTAATGGTTTTTATTAAGAAGTTTCATTACAGACAAGTATCAAAGTGTCTCTATAATCCAACGTAATAGCTAAGGGAGAATACTACTCAGAAGTTGCTTTCTCTAGTTGCTTCAGTGATGTAAATGTGATGAGCAGAAAGAAATTTAAATTACTAATTCAAACCTTTAAAAAAATTCTTGAAACACCAAACTCTTTCATGTGGGCTGTGAATTTGTTACTAGGCTGTTTTTCGGTCTGGCGAAATGATTAATGTTTTCTCCTTAAGTGGAAGATTTCCAGTACAACTAAATATAAACTCTGGGGAAGACTTTTTTCAATGCCAATATTGTTTGCTTCTGGAAATCCTTACACATTCTTTGCTATTTGTGGAGGGAGAGATTTAAATGATTAGGGAATGGTTAACCTGAAAATGAAGACCAGTTTTGTTAATAGTGTACCTTTGCTTTGTGATGCCTATAAAGGTTGGTAAAGCAAAGTGTAAAATGAATGTTACAAATTTTCCATCTACAGATATGTGTAGTTGTATGATGTTACATTAAATTAGTTAACTTTATGTAGAATAAATTATATGCCAGGCAATATACACATATCTTTTTTCCCACTTACTTGTCTCATTCTTTTTAAAAAATTTTTAACAATTATTTATTTTTGAGAAAGAGAGAGACAGAACATGGGGGAGGGCAAGGCAGAGAGAGAGGGAGACACAGAGTTTGAAGCAGGCATCAGGCTCTGAGCTGCCAAAACAGAGCTGGACGTGGGGCTCGAACTCATGAGCTATGAGATCATGACCTGAGCTGAAGACAGATGCTTAACTTACTGGCCACCCACGTGCCCAGTTGTTGTTTTATTTTTAAAAAATTAAAGACTCATGTCCCCATTTTACCAACATGTAAATTAAGGTTGAGGAATCTTAAGGGAATTACCCTTCAAAAAAAAAAAAGAGTAGAATCATATATAAATGAGTCAGACTACAAAGCCTATGCCCTTCCTACAGACTAGAGAATGTACTAAGTATTCTGTATGAATCGCTTAAATGTGGGCATAAAGTCCAAAGTGTATAATAATTTTAGTTTTTGTTTTTACATATTTGAAACCCAATTAGTGCATTTCCATAAATGAGAGCATAATGGTAAAAGAAAAACTTAGTATTTTCTGTTTCCTTTGTGTTTCTGACCTAAATTCATTTTATAAACCATCTGAATTTACCAGCATGTTGTATACTCAGTAATTATATTTTTGCACAGTGCCTTTTACCTGCAATCTATATTACATAAAGGACATTTTTGTAAAAGGAAGCGGGTTTTAATGAGTGAGCTACACAGAAATTTTCATCTCACACTTAACAATGAATATTGCTGTTCTTATAATTTGCACTTCTCAGTCACAAGACATCCCATTGTGGTTGTCATAATTGGTCTAATGAATTTCTAAAAATAAATGAAAGTCTAATTTGATCCAGTGCCCATGAACAATCCACTCATTCACATCTAAATCACTGACCTGATTTGAAGATGAATCATGCCAAAATGAAGTCATGCTTTTCTACTGAGTGTGTTGCCACAGTGAGAGCTTTTCAATGGTCTGTTCTTAGGGTTTGAAGTGGGGATTTCCAGTGACAAAGAAACATAACTTGATCTCATAACCCTGGACACCACAGACTTATTTTAAATGATAGAAACTTAAGATTGGAAAGAAATCTGAGTCATTATCTAGGCCGTGTTTTTCACTCAGAGAAAAACTCATTGGTCACCTTTATGTGAACACTTTGGAGACATGCCACCTCTACGGGGGCAGAGGTAAGCATTCAAACAACTTCTCTAGCTGGGCAAAGTTCAATACATCTGAATGTCTAACACTCTTCATCACAGAACTATTCATGCAATGTTCCAAGGCAAATGCTCCTTGATGTTGACATTTCCTACAGGGGAAAGTGTTAAAGATCTTTAAAGAAGGGCAAGTTTTATTGTATTAAGTCTCTACTCCCAGGTTAGGGATGTGTGTGCCTGTATGTGTGTACAAGATGTATAGAGGGATGGGTGATGCATATTCAGATGAAGAGGTTATAACAGAGGTTTCTCCCCCATCCTCCATAGTTGGCATGGCTCTCTGAATCACAGGTTAAAGGTAAAATTGTGTTTAATTTCCATATTTCATCTTTAGCAATCAATATATTGTTGCTACAACTGGGCATCAGTTATCATACTGATTATGAATACTAATTGTAATAGGGTAAAAGATGAGTCAGTGAATGTTTCACCTTCACAGTGCATGAAAGAGAATAACTTTTTCTTATACCATTCAGAATTTGGCAACAATTTCCAAAACCAGATTCTGAAATCTGAAACTCTGTATGACATTTGCCCCTCAAAGCCCCAAGAAAGATGTTGTTAAGATTGAGAGATAAGGCATAATAAAAGTAAAAAGCTAAAAAAAATTTTTTGACAGTTTGGAAATGAAAAGACCCCATTTTCTACTTTGTATTAATTAAAACATATCTCTAATGACAGAAAAAATTATAAAAGAATACTATGAACAATTATGCACAAAAACTTAGATAATCTAGATGAAATTGACAAATTCCTAGCAACACATAAATTATCTAATGTTTCTCAAGAAGAAATAGAAAATCTCAACCAACCTATGATCAATAATCAAAAAGTTCCTAATAAAGAAAAGTCCAATGTCAGATGGCATCACTGATGAATTATATAAAACATCTAAAAGTTAAAACCAATCCTTTGCAAGTTCTTCCAAAAAATAGAAGAGGAGGGGACACTTTCTAGGTCCTTATATGAAGTCAGTATTACCCTGATACCAAAGCTAGATAGAAACATTATAAAAAAAAGTAAATTGAAGAGCAATACCTCTTGTGAATATAGATAACAAAAAGAAAATTAGTAAGGCAATCCCATTTATAAGATTATCTAAAAGAAAAGAAGATCTAAGAATAAATTTAACCAAGGAAGTGAAAGAATTACACAATATAAAGTATAAAATATTGCTCAGGTAAGTTAAAGAAGACCTAAATAAATGGAAACATTGGAAGATTTAAAATTGTTAGGATTCTAGTACTACTCAAAGGAAATAATACTACTAATAATAGTCTGCGGGTGCCTGGATGGCTCAGTTGGTTAAGTGTCTCACTTCGGCTCAGGTCATAATCTCATGGTTAGTAAATTTGAGCCCTGAGGCAGGTTTTCTGCTTTCAGCTCAGGGAAGGCTTCAGATCTTGTCTCCCTCTATCTGCCCCTCCCCCACATGTGCACATGCACCCCGTCTCTATCTCTCTCTCTCAAAAATAAATAAACATAGTTCAAAAAATAAATTCATATATCTCTGGACAATTGATTTCCAACAAAGTTTCCAAGTATATTCAATGTGGAAAGAGGAGTCTTCCACAAAGGGTGCTGGGACAACTGGATTCCCCTGTGAAGAGACTACAGTTGGACTCTTGACTCACATCATATGGACAACTAATTCAAAATGAATTAATGAGCTATATATAAAATCAAAATCACAAAACTCTTAGAAGAAAACATAGATGTAAGTTTTCTTGAGCTCACGGTGCCTAGATAGCTCAAGTCATGATCTCATAGTTCTTGAGTTGGAGCCTGTCATCACTCTCACTATTGTCAGTGCTAAACCCACTTAGGATCTTCTGTCCTCCTCTCTCTCTGCCTCCTCCCCATGTGCCCTCTCTCTCTTTATCTCTCGCTCACAAAAATAAACATCTAAGAAAAAAGTTTTCTTGATCTTGAATTTGGCATTGTATTGTTTGATTAAGGTGCCAAAAGCATGACCAGTTAAAGGAGACACACAAATTGAACTTTATCAAAATTAAAAATTTGTGCATCAAAGGTCATTATCAAGAAAGTAGAAACAATTATTTAGAGAATAGGAGGAAATATATGCAAATCATATATCTAATAATGGTTTCATATTCACAGTATTATCGGAATAAGTACAACACAGCCAAAAAAAAAAAAAGTAACATAACTTAAAAAATTGGCAAAGGACCTGAATAGACATTTCTCTAAAGAATATATATAAATAACTAATAAGTACATGAAAGAGCCTTGACATCATTAGTTATTAGGGAAGTGCAAATGAAAACTCCAATAAGATACCAATCCACACCTTCCAGAATAACTATGACTAGAATAAAGAGAAAAATGACAAGTGTTAGTGAGAATGTCTAGAAATTAGAACTCGCAGCAGTGTGTGGGTGGCTAAGTAGGTGAACATCTGATTCCAGCTTTCAGCTCAGATCATAATCCCAAGGTTGTGGGACTGAGCCCCATGTCAGGCTCCATACTGATTATGGAATCTGCTCGAGACTCTCTCTCTCTCTCTCTCTCTCTCTCAGTCTCTCTCCCTTTCCCCCCTCCCCTGCTCATGTTCACTCTATTTGAAATAAAAATGAATAAATAAATAATAAAATTTTAAGAAGTTTAGAAAACAAAAAAAATAAATTTGGACTTTCAGATACTGCTGATGGGAATGTAAAAATGGGGCAGCTGATGGAGAAAATAGTTTAGCAGTTCCTCAAAAAATTAAATGTAGAATTCTCACATGGCCCAGCAGTTCCTCTCCTGGTATATAACCTAAATAATTGCAAGCAGAGGCTCAAACAGATATTTGTGTGACAGCTTTCATTATTCATGGTAGCCAAAACCTGGAGTCAGCTCAAACGTCCACCAACAGATAAATGGATAAACAAAATGTGATATATTCATACAGCAAAATATTATTCAGCAGCAAAATGGTATGAAGTTCTGATACATACTACAACATAGACAGACCTTGAAATTAATTTGATTTACAATAACATTAAAAAGAAAATGTGGTTTAGGAATAAATTCAATAAAAGAAGAAATGAGTGTACACTAAAAAGTAAGAATAAGAAATTGCTGAAAGAAATTAAACATGGTCAGTAAGACGTCTCACATTTATGTATTAGGAGGTTATTAAAATGGCAAAACTCCTAAACTAATCTACAGCTGCAATACATTCCCTATCTAAACCTAAGCTTCTCTTTTTTAGAAATTGACAAGGGGAGACTCAGATTCATAGGGAATATGAGGAACCCTAAGTAGCCAGAATTATCTTGACAAAGAACAAAGTTGACAGATCATCACTTCCTGATTTCCAACTTAATACAAAGGCACATTAATCAAGACATTATAGAATTAGCATATGCATAGATATATAAATAAAGGAAGTATAATTTATAATCCAGAAATAAACTCATATATTCATTTTTAGTTGTCTTTTGACAACTAAAGAAAGGGAAAATAAAAACTGTTAGAGTTTCAGATGAAAATATAGGTATAAATCTCTGTAGCCTATGTAAGCCAATGGCTTTTGAGATGTAATACAAAAAGCATAACAAGAAAAATCTTCTATCTACCAAAAGCAAAATAGGAGAAGATATTTGCATATCATATCTACTAAGTGTCTTTTATCTAATATATAAGCAACTTTTAGTATTCAATAATAAGATGTAAAAAATCTGAAATCTTGTCAAAGTTTTAAACATTATGCTATATGAGAAAAAAAATGTTGGATTAATCAATATAAATACAAATGTTAGATGAATTCCAGTAATGACTCTTTGGATTAGCTGGGGTCTCCAAAGAAATGGAAACACTATATATCTGGTGGAGGATGCTGGTGGGTGGGGGTGGGGGAATGGCGAGGGAAGGGAGGAATTTATCAGAATTGGTTCATGTGACTATGAAGGTTGAGAAGTCCCAAAAGCTGCCATCTGCAAGCTAGAGATGTAGGAAAGCCAGTGGTGTAATTGTAGTCCAACTTCAAGGCCAGAGGAAGCCAAGGGTTTAAATCCCAGTCAAGGTCAGGAGAAGGTCTTAGCTCAGGCAGTCAACAGGAAGATAAATGGGAGAATTCTATCTTTACTTCTGTTCTATTCAAGCCTCCAATGGATTGCGCAATGCCCTCATTTGAGAGGGAAGTTTCCTTTTACTGAGTCCCCCAATTCAAACGCTCATTTCATCCAGAAACTCCCTCACAGTCATACCCAGAAATAATATTTAATCTGGACATCCTCTGGCTCAGTAAAATTCACACATAAAATTAGCCGTCACACTACTGAAATTTGATGAATTTGCACATCGTAAAGAAAACGTCATCATGTTAAAATAATTCAACGTAAATTCTGGAAAACTGTAGGACACTAATAGGATTTTGGAATATTTCAATGAAGCTTAAAGTAGTGTACCTCACTTTGTACTTACATATTGTTATTATTTTTTTACATGCCATGGAGTGAAAATTCTATGCATTATGTTTTAGCTTGCTAGGGATGCCACAACAATGTACTATAAACTGCGAGGCTTAAACAAGAGAAATTCATTGTCGCCTAGTTTTTGAAGCTAGAAATCTGAAATTTATGTGTTGGCAGGATATATTCCTTTTGGGGGCTGTGAGAAGGATCTGTTATCCTATAGAGTGTGGTCTTTCCGTTTACGTGGCATTCTCCCTGTAGCTGGCCCTGTGAACGGTTTTACCCTTTCTACAAGATATCAGTCACATCAGAGTTGAGCCTTCTCTAGTGACCTTATTTTAAATTAACTAATTATATCTCCGATGACCCTACTTCCAAATAAAGTCACATTCTGACTTACTAGGTGTTTTGTATTTCAACAGGATTTTGAGGTAGAGCAAACAGTTCTAGTCAGGACTCACTGTTAACGTCATTTGTTGGTGTTTTTCCTCTCCTTTATTCCTTCCACATTCAGAACAAGCAGCAATTTTTTCTCTACTACTTTAGGTAATTACTTGTGTACTTCTAAATGCTTTGTTGTTGTTTTTGTCGTTGTTATTATAACTCTTTAAAAGCATCTTCGTATTGTACAGGCACGTATTTTTCACATTGCATTTTCCTCCACGTTTTATTTATACTAACATCAGGGAAAAACTAGAAGGGTGATTCACTCAGAAGAGAGTCAGTTTCCCGAATACCAGAGGTAGTGTGGTGTAGTAGTGGGCAGCATGGTGCTGCAGTCCTGTGCTGTGAGTCTGAATGCCAGGAACAATACTGTCTGGATGCACAATTCCAGGTAAGATGCTTAACGACTCTGTGCTCCATGTCTGTCATCTATGAGGACCTTCAACTCTGAGATAAACTTTCTCTGAGGAGTAAGTCCCTTGTGACATGAAAAGTGTTTAGAAAAGTATCTGGTTTATGCAATGTATTTAATAAAAGCTATTATTTTAAGAAAGAGCCTATTGATCCATTCAGATTCCCTGTAAAATTAATTGAGCCTTATTCAAATCACATGCATATAGAAAACACATTCAAGGAAAATGTGGAAAAGTTAGATAATTTGGAAAAGTTATATCTTAAATACTGAATCCTTAACAAAGAAAACCAAAAGGAAGTGTTTTAAGCTTGACATAACTTAGCCTAAATTGGATCTTAAAGTGATTCATGTGGTACAGTTTAAAACCTAATAGCCCAACCTTTGGAAAATGCACTGATGTTATCAGGTTGTATTTTTAGGAATCACAGGGCCAAACTAAGACTGGAATATTATCCAAAGCCAATGATGACACAAGGGTCAATCATCCCCAAAGACGTCAATGCAGCATTAATGGGGGGGGGGGAATAACTTTCTCTTCTCGTAGAGTTTAGTGTAGTGTTTCTTCTGTGAAGAGTAAAGATGCCTCAAAACACATCCGGTGGCAATGAGAAAGCGTTTGCTGGGCTTGTGAAGGCTGGGCATAAGTCAAAAAGCAGGCCTGGGGAAATGCCAAAGGATCATTCTGCACCTGAAGAGCCTTCCTTTCTTCATCACCGATATCCAGGTTACACACGCTTTCCTTGTGTTTCATGAGTTATCAGAGCATCTACCAAACTATTTGGATTCTTATGGGTGTATTTCCTAATTTACCACTCTGCTCTAGGAATGTAATCTTTTAAGGGTGAACATCCTGTTCATCACCTTATCCCTCCGACCTAGTGTAATGCTTAGGATTTCATAGCTACATGAAGTATTTGCTTATTGACTCATCAGTTGAACTAGGACAATCATAAATAAACTCATATTCCTATAGAAAACACAAATTAATGTATCAGTCATCAAAAAAATAGCCAAAGAGATAAGAGTTAGCATTTTAATATCCATAATCCATTTGTAACTATAACTAAGTCATCACTTTTATGGGGATTCTATTTTTTGCAAATATATTTGTCTTTGATTTGTTTTGTTCACAAAACTCTTCTAATTCATATTAGAAAATTTGACTTATAATAGTTATTTTATTTTATTTATCTTATTTTGTAAAAATATTGATAGGATGTAGTTAGGTATGATACAATAGAAGATAAGTTTTTACACATTCATCCACAATTTTGATAGCAAATTAACCACAATAAGTGTGTTGGTAGGAAGACTTTTAAAAATTAATCTGTTGGGGTGCCTAGGTGGCTCAGTCGGTTAAGCCTTCAACTTCATTTCAGGTCATGATCTCACATTCATGGGTTTGAGCCCCTGGTCGGGCTCTGTGCTGACAGCTCAGAGCCTGGAGCCTGCTTCTGATTCTGTGTCTCCCTCTCTCTCTCTCTGCCCCTCCCCTGCTGATGCTCTGTCTCTCTCTGTCTCATTATAAAATAAATAAAATAAAACATTAAAAATTAATCTGTTTTATGAAAAGGTAATGCTTGCCCTTAAAACATTAAAAGGCCATAAGAAGATACAAAGTAAAAAGAAAAATTTATCTTTTTATCACAACTAAACTTGGAAATCAACCATTGTCACCAGCTTTATATATGTAAGTTGGCTTATGAGTACATTTTGGATTCTTACATAGAAATCTTGTACATGTAAAAGAATTCTTTATGCAAATATTTGCACACAGCATAGAGTTCTCTAAAACTTGTATCTTACCTTCCACTTTCTCTGAAGTAAACACTGTATATTAGCAAAACTTACATGTTTATATAGTATTATAGTATAATGCTAGTTAATTTTTCTTTTTATATTACATAAAAATTATAATTCTCATTGAATGAGTCTGACAAATTTTTTTAACAAAACCAAATTTGATGGATGTTTATGTTTCCAAACAAGGCAGCAATGCTTTTAATTTTTTAAAAAATTGTATTGCCAGAACACCTGGGTTGGTCAGTTGGTCGGGCGTCCAACTTCGGCTCAGATCATGATCTCACGGTTTGTGAGTTGGAGCCCCACATCAGGCTCACTGCTGTCAGTATGGAACCTGCTTGGTATCCTTTGACCTTCTTCTTTCTGCCCCTCCCCCACTCATGCACGTACTCTCTGTCTTTCTCTCAAAAACAAAAATAAAACATTAAAAAATTGCATTACCATTAATATTAATACAAAAAGTATAATAAGATTACCTTAATAGCCTTCTCTAAATCTACTTCCCAAATAAAGATCAATAAAACATCCTGCTTCTCACTGCAATAAAATGTATTTAAAAACCTGAAATTCTGTATTTTGAGTTTTATTTTAAGATTTTGATAATAGTTTGATCTTTACTCATTGCATAAGTAAGTTAGGTTTTCCAAATACTATCATTTTCGTTTTACCTCTTTCCAATAAAATAGGTAAATACTCTCAAAGATTTTGATTTGTTGAATTATTTTTGTTTATATTCTCTCATTTTCTTTTCTTTTTCATTTTGGAAAACCTGAATCTCTTGGTTAAATGCTTATTCCTTATATTTATACATCTTTCCTTTCTCATTAAAACTTTTTATTCTTTAATTTTGACCAAAAATATTATGCCTTAAGTAGATCTCATTGAAAATCGAAAGCCTCAAACAGTAAAACAAATAAAAATAAGCATACTGTTCACCCCCTACAGTTCTGATGGAAGGGAAAAGGTCAGAGGAAATGGAAAACATGAAACCAACACACTTCCAGGCTGAAAGTCACAAAATGATTGTGTCAAGTCTCTTGTTCCATTTATAAGTGGAAAGTATGTTTTTGTCCCACACAATACTGAGTAGAACACAAACTACAGATGTCTCCAGGGACAAACACAGACTCCTCATATTTAATTCACTTGTATATACTCTCTAGCACCCTATGTCTTCTGATAGCCTTAAACTTGGGTTAACATTTTATAGCAGTAGTTCCTGGTTTTACAATGGACTGGCTGAGTTAATCCCAATGTGTTAACTGTAATTTAAAATAAATGTCATTGGATAAACAATATAAAATATCCATGAAATATTAGTTAGCAAGGTGAACTTTGCATTATTGAAATGTGGCATTTACGATAATATACACTATCTGTTACATTTGAATATTTGACAAATGTATGAATATTCCTAGGCTTGGCTGATTTTTTTGAAAAGAAATTTGAACATCTATTAAGTTCATATGTGGAATTTAAGAAACAAAACAGATGATCATAGAGGAATGGAAGGAAAATAAGATAAAAATAGAGAGGAAGGCAAACACAGAGAACAGGGGCGCCTGGGTGGCTCAGTCTGTTAAGTGTCAGACTTCTGCTCAGGTCATGATCTTGCAGTTGTGAGTCTGAGGCCAGCGTCAGCCTCTGTACTGACAGCTCAGAGCCTGGAGTCTGCTTCAGATTCTGTGTCTCCACCCCCCCTCTCTCTGCCTCTCCCTGGTCATGCTCTGTCTCTCAAAATAAGTAAATGTTAAAAAGATTAAAAAAAAAAAAAAGAAACAAACAGGATTGCTGGAAGGGAGTTGGGGGGAGATGGGCTAAACGGGCAAGGAGCAGTAAAGGAGGGCACTTGTTGGGATGAGCACTGGGCGTTATATGTAAGTGATGAATCATTAACTTCTACTCCTGAATCCATTATTATGCTACATGTTAACTACTTGGATTTAAGTGAACTAAAGAAATAAATCAACAAATAAACAAATATTTGTATCACTTTGTGTCCTTTTGTCCAAGACTTTGTGCGAAGAAGAGTTGTTTTGTTTTTACATTCAAATGCTAACTTTAAAGTTACACTTTAAATTAAATACAACAAACAACTATAAAGTTGTAAAGTTTTCAGCCAATATTTTCATATCTGTGGTATTGTAAATCATAAAAAATATACCACAAGCGGGCTTAATGAAATTGATAATTGATGTTATAGAGCATCATTCTATATATATTAAGGAGTTTATCGACACAAAGTAAAGGTTTTTAATGAGGTATGAAACATGGTTCTGCCAAAGCAAACAGCTTAGAGCAAGCCAAAAATTTCTCAAGGTCTGTCAGACATATTAAGCGGTCTCTAAACTTATTTAAAGATACTGCTGCAGCTCTTTAACAACCGCTTCCAAGTGAATCAGGGAACTAGAAATCACCAGTCCCGTCAAATAAGTGCTGTTCTGCCCTAAACACCACATAGACGCATGATGTACAAATATTGGTATTATTTAACATTGCAAATAATTGGAAAATAGTTAAATAGCCAGTGATTTAAAAATAATCTATAAGTTAAGTCACATTTAAATATTGTAATATTTTATAGCATGAAACATATGTACTAAAAATATTCAATGTTCCATAAAGCTTTTAAAATTACAGTATATCAATAAGTAAAAAGAAAAAAAAGCACAAATCCAAATTCATACACCATACACGAATGCTCCAAGAGTCTAGAAATACAATAGAAAAGAAAATTAATATCCAATACAAAAGTATTGCGTGATTTTAGTTTTTACCGTCATTTTTTTATAAAATTGCCCCAAATTAATGTTTATTGCTTTTCTTTAAAATTTAATTTTTAGAGGTATGCCTCATGGATAGAACACACTATCTGGAAACATAGACCAGGCTAAGGGAAAAAAGAGCTATGCCTGAGAGTTTTGTTTCTTGGGAAGTCAGCTCAGAATAGGTAACCTAAGATATATGTAAAGACTAAAAGCTTGATCTGGAGCTAAACTTTTTGTCACATATTTCACCATTTCACTGGTCTTCCACCTAACACTATTACAAAGAAGACAGGAATACAATGATTGCAACTTCCTGTCCCCACCTGCACCCACCATTATTTCTAAGATATAAAGCTATAGCGGAGCAACTGGCTGAAGAGAAGGCAGTGGTAAGGGTTTCTAGAAAAGTATTTGATTCTGATCTGTGTGTAAAGAGAAATGCTTGCCCAAGTTTCTCCAAGATTCCCTTGATGTAAACATTTTCCCAAGGATTAGGAAGTCTGTGAAGTGGCAGTATGTAATGAGTACAAAAGTATATTTTAAAGGCTTTGTATTTCTAAATACACCGAGTAAGCATCTTAAAAACTACTCTCATATGACTTTTGAGGGAATACAGCAAGGGACTAAATGAATATTCACTATAATTACTAGAAAACAAAAGTTTTCTTCCTTCTGAGTTTTCTGATGAGAAGCGCACTATGAGCTTAGCTTTATTTTTTTCTATGTAAGGCTATTTATACCCCTTTGCCTTCTTTGAAGATTTTCTCTTGTATTTTGATTTTCTGCAGTTTGACTCCGATGTGCCTAGAGCTACGTGAGCATTTGGGGTTTTATTGGTGTTTTTTTTTTTTTAGTGTTTATCCTGCTTGGTATTCTTAGTTAATTTGATCTGCTATTGGTAAACATCATTAATTTTGTGAATTTCTTAGTCACTATTACTTTAAATATCTCTTCCGCTAATGTTCTCTCTTTCCTTCTGGCATTCCAGTTATGCATTTGATATATTTTTTATATTATTCCACAGTTCTTTTGCGTTGTGTTCTATGTTTTTTATTCTTATTCTGGTTCTTTGTTTTGTTTTGTTTTGTTTTGTTTAGTTCTCTTTGCATTTCCATTCAGGAAGTTCCTATTGAACTATCTTCAAACTCCCTGACTTTTTTTCCTTCAGCCATGTTGAATCTACTGTTGAGCCCACTGAAGCCATTTTTCATTTGTGTACAGTGCTTTTAATTTACATTTTTAATTTTTTTATAGTTTCCATCTCTCTGCTTACATTCTTCATATTTCCTTGCATACTGTCAACTTCTTCCATTAGAATCCTTAACATATTGATCACAGTTTGTTTTTTTACATTCTTCATATTTCCTTGCATACTGTCAACTTCTTCCATTAGAATCCTTAACATATTGATCACAGTTTGTTTTTTAAGTTGATTGGCTGATAACTCCAAGATCTGGGTCTTACCTCTGCTTGCTTCTTCTTTTTATTATTATTATTTTTTTTAATGCTTTTTGAGAGACAGAGAGAGACAGTGCGAGCAGGGGAGGGTCAGAGAGAGAGGGAGACACAGAATCTGAAACAGGCTCCAGGCTCTGAGCTAGCTGTCAGCACAGAGCCCGACGCAGGGCTCGAATCCACGAACCTTGAGATCTGACCTGAGCCGAAGCCGGACGCTTAACCGACTGAGCCACCCAGGCGCCCCTCTGCTTGCTTCTTAAGATTATTTTGTTTTTTCAGACTCTTGGCTTCATATCTCTTATATTTTACCTACTTTATAATTTTTTGCTGAAAGCAAGACATGTTGTATTGGGTAATAAAAACTGATAAATACGTTTTTAATCTATTAATTTAAGTTTTGTATTAATTTGGTTTAGTGTTAGATGATGTTAAATGGTAGCCATTGATGCCAGATGCATCAAATGCCTCTAGTGTTCTTGTTTTTAATTCCAAATTGACTTGGAACTTCCCTGAGTTCTCCTCCTCAGAAGAGTCTGTGTCTTCCAGATCTTTCTCCAGTATTCCACCTCTGTTACACAGAAGCCCCATTAGTGTGGTGGTAAGGTGTGGGGAGGGAGAATAATTGTCCAATGAAACCTCATACTTTTGGTGGACCTGTGTCTTGGAACAGTGATCTTCACAAATTTTTGCCAGTGTTTCTCTTTCTACCATTCGCCAATCTCCTTCCCTGGTTGGGTGTCCCCAGTACATTTCTTCAAAGTTCTGAATCCTGTTAACAATTTTCTTTTTTCTTTAGTTGAAGACTCCCCTTAGTCTTGATGAAGTTCTAGCATAACACTTATCTCTAGAGCATGCTTTTTTTTTTTTCTTGTTTCTGGAGATACTGAATCTATGTCACAATGGTTACACTTCCCCTTTGTTTGCCAGAGTCATGGAACTTTTCTCAAATCTTCCAGGTAGGAATTTGGTAGAGCCCTTGGAGGTAAATCCATCAAAGCTAGAGAAGAGGCTCCCCAAAAAGTGAGGTCCCCTGGGAGTTTCTCACTATCCTAGTACTGTACACTCAGCCTCCAGCATTTCTCCAAAATTGACTTAAATCTTCCTATAAGTTCACAATTCCATCAGCTGTTTGTTTGCTTGTTTTTTCAGATAAGCACCTGTTGGTTGTATCTCTCTGGATTTGGGGGCAGTGGTTTGCTTTGTGAACTCAGTTCTCTGATGGCCCCAAGATAAACTGTTAAATTTCAGTTCTTTCAGATTTTCTTGTTGCTGTGAGATGGGAATGATGTATTAGATAGTTCTTTACATTTCAGAGCGGAAACCACAAGTCTCCTGCAGATTTGTTTTTGATAGCTATTAATGTTTTTCTGCATTCATCGTGTGTCCACTCCAAAAATTTCATTTAACTTTTCATCATGCTGCTAAATAAAGACTTACTAGCTATGGAATAGACATGAAAGCAATTATCCTTAAGTGTCTCTGATACATTAATCTTTTTAATGGTTTTCTCTTAGAAAAATGAGGAATGGAAATCAAATTCTATTCCTGTAACACTTTTCATTAGTTGGACAATTGCTGTGTGCTGACTCAGCAACATCCAACCTCTCTCCAACATTAAACACTAGTTGGATGTATTCTTCCTGCTACCCCACCTCAGGTCTCGGTGCTTTCATTCATTTTTTCCAGTATATTTCTGAATGAAAAGATGTACTTCAGCTCTTATTCCTTAATTAGTTATACTGATCCACAACAAAGAAATTATCTCCCAGTGCATTTCCTGCCCATAATGTCAAATCCAACACAGCAGAGCTCTTTATTATCCCTCTCTAAGCTCTCTTGTTTCCTTCTGTTCAGCATTTTAGCAAGATGACACTTTCATGGAGTTGCATCAGCCCCTGATAAATATGCATTCCCAACAAAATTCATATATCAGAGACTTCTGTTGTGTTCAGTAAAAAACTTCTTCCTTAGACACTCAGTTATGTCTCTTGATGTTGAATGCAGGTTTTTTTCACTCTCTTTAATATTATTGTTATTTGGTGG
This sequence comes from Suricata suricatta, assembly GCF_006229205.1. Taxonomy (NCBI): domain Eukaryota; kingdom Metazoa; phylum Chordata; class Mammalia; order Carnivora; family Herpestidae; genus Suricata; species Suricata suricatta. Next base: position 18,138,707 of record NC_043704.1, on the reverse strand, counting down.
TTTATATATCATTAAAATGCAACCTAAAGGAGAGGATACTTTATTCTTATTGCAAATATATTACATTAAAAAACTATAACCCAGATTCTCAGCTTGCAGTTTTATTTTTGGAGTAAGACCCATTTAATGGCACCTCATTTCTCTGCTTAAAATTAGAACCATTTGAGAGAGGGTTAAGGCATATCAGAGGGGCCCTGGTGTTACCTTTGTTACTGATCAAGCTTATTTGGAAGAATGTTGAATATTGAATATTCAGTATAAGAGTATTAAAAATCTCTAGGAGTGTTTTCTAAAGTGAACCTTGGCATTGAGCAAACGTTAGCACCAGCAGGCCTTTTGAACTGTTTGGCACAGAGAAGAAAAGGAGATTGCAGTCTCCTCAGGAGCCAGACTCCTAGAAAGGAGAAAGATTAGCTGGGAACTTAATTTCTCTGCAACTCACCCAGCAGGTAAGTTATTTCACCTCTGCCAAGACACAGTGAGTGAAGAGGTAGAGAGACCCCATGTTTGTGGAGTTTTTTCCCACCTTGCAGGATAAAATAAAAGAGAACAAGAGTTTTTACATAACACATCAGTGGAAATAATTTAAAAATTTATAGGTTGATATGTTGACTTCATTAATAGAAACTTTAAAAAATCATAAATGTTATTAAAATGAGAACAACAAAAAATAAGAAACATGACTTCCCATTCTTACTGTCTTGGAGTTATAAATACTATCACAGTCATAGAAAAGAAGTGCTGATTCATGACCCAACCTACAAAACACAGGACAGTAAGGTTCTTTGGAACCCAACTCCTAGTATTCTGGGAACTCTCCAGATGCTACTGGACATGTGCTCAAAAACATGTGCATTCTGACTGCAGACTTCTGCTATGCCACTAGTCATTGCAGGCTTCCTTCCAAGTGTCCACAGTCTGTAGGCCTCTGCTCCTGTCCCACAAGACAGTAGGGTCTCCATTGGGAATTGTTTTATTCTCCATTTCCTTCCAGATGCAACAGATTTTGCTAAGGACCCTTGTCCATTGGGTGTCACCATCAGTTTGTGTCAATGCCTCACAAGTAACAGTGTTAGCCAGGACAGAGAAAGGCCAGGCCTGGCTGCAATAACAAACATCCTCAAGATTCCAGGTGTTTAATACAATGTCCTCTATTTCTAATTCACATCACAGACTGGTACAGGACTTGGGATTTCCGCTCTCCTTCATCTCACGATGATGTCTAGCTTCAAAATGTGTCCTCAATGAAATCCATGGAAAGGAAAGAAAGCATGGGTGGTCATGCACGAGGTTTAATGACTTCTTATGGAGACGCATAAATCTAGTGGTGTGTTGCAGCCAGTTCAAGCTGGTTTGCAAGAGTAAATTTTGTGTATCTCTTTCCAACTCCAAGTTTACTGATATCACATTGATAGCTCAGTCTCTGTCATAATGTATTTACACCAGAAAGGTTGACAAATACTACCAAGAAGATATGGAGCTAGTTTTTGTTGTTGTTGTTGTTGTTATGTTATTATTATTATTATTTCTTTTTACCAACATGCTACCATACACATGACTCCCACTCTTCTATTGACCAGAGCACAATCATGTGTCCTCACTTTAATTTTAAATGAGAGTGAAAAATGTAGTGTTTCTACCTGTTCAGTATGAAGAAGGGCATTAGTGAACACCTGGCCAGCATTTGCCATAGTGCTTACACTGTTAGATCATTTGTGTTGTATTGAGGGAGCAGTCTATTCCTGGTGGTATATTTTACTTTGGTAGGATATATGGCCCTCCATGGAGTCTTATCATGCCACAATGTGTTACAGAGTTTATAAATGACACAGTGCTTTAACTTTCTTCCTATATCTTTGATTCACTGAGAGTTCAATAAAGAAAACAGAAATCAGTTGTGCACTTTAAGCAAGAAAGAATTCAGTCAAAGTATTTAGGTATTACCAATTCATTGAAAGCATGTCACTGTAACTGATCCCGAGAGAAGGGAGCTATAACTCCTCCCACTGCCATAATAACTTTTAGTGGACAGTATAATGTAGAGTCAATCATGGAAATTTGTGTATCTCTCCAAACACCAGTCATAGTGGGAAATGGTCTCCCCTTTACTTCAGTGCCCAAATGTGATATCAGTGGATCTTTTAGCAGACCTAATCTGCATCAAACAATGTAGGTATCAGATGACCTGGGAAATACAGTTTTAAGCTGTCTAGCTTTTTAGATACACTAAGGAATATAGAAGGAGGTAGAAATGAAACAGTAATTACCATTACACAATATTCAGCATAAGTATTTTCTCATTCAGTTTGAGGCACCAGTCAAAAAGGATGTTGCCCCTTCCTTCTAGCCAATCAACACAAAAAATAGATTCTCAAGTGCCACCTACTTAAACCAACTATTTAAGTAGGCTGTATGCCTGCTTGAATGACTGCTTCAATAATGTCATTATTTATTATTAATGTTGTTTATTTTTAATTTATGAACA
>NC_043704.1:18134445-18136122 GCF_006229205.1 Suricata suricatta | reverse complement strand
TTTGTTTTTAGGTTTGAGCTCATAAATTCCCAAATTGTTATTAATGTTGGGATGCAAATTTTCCTCCAAGTTCCATGGTAACCAACATGAAATTGGAAAATATTCATCTATAGAAGGTACGTTATCTATGAAGACCCATCCAGATGTTTCATGATTTGCAAGCCTCAGTGCAAAACAAAGATGGAGACCCCTTTGTTCAAAAAGTCATTTAGAATTTCAAGACAGCAACAGTAAAACACTAAAACCAAGAGCAAAACTCTGCTAAGGGGGGCCATGGTAGTTTCTGAAGCCAACTTGGTTGGGGCTCATCATTCACCCTACAGAAACAAAGTTCTTCCTAATGTTTGTGGCTATAAAAGAATATTTCACAGTGATTTCCATACAGAGACATTAACTAATATAGTGCTAATAATAAACAGCCAATCATTCCTAAGGACTTACCATGTGCCAGAAACAGTCAGTTCTAGAAAGCATTTCCCCATTTCCCAGAAGAAATCAAAGTAAGCCAACATCAGTACATTAAAGCATAGAGCAGAGATATCATTTCAAGAACAAAGTCATATGGTACATCTGACTTTCTTGTTTAAAAAGCAAAGATCAAAACCTTAGCAAGAGAAATGGAAGTATTGCCAGGGTTCTCATGATCATCCCCTTTCACACAATTTCCAGGGGTCAGAAAACTATACCCCATAGGCTAAAATCTGGCTCTTTTTTTGTTTTTGAATGGCCCACAGGCTGAGAATAGTCTACATTTTTTAGGGATCACTTTTAAGTGATATTATAAATACTTATATAATATCCTCAATGTGCTTCTTGGCCAGTAAAAGGGGGAAAAAAGCCTAAGCTATCTGACCGGTTAGAGAAAAGTTGTTGAGGCTCCTGACTTATTCTATTGAACTATAATTAATGATGTGTTCATGTTTTCACTATACATGCATGTTGTCATTTTTACACTTGTTCATTTTATGAAAATTAAATTAATACTTTCCCCAAGTCCAGACCACTCAAATTTTTACTATTACCCTTACTCTTATTATTATTATTTAAACTATCAAAATATTCTGTGTTTCTAGATCATTCACAGACATTTTCTTATTATATTGTATGTCTATTTAAATTCTAAGGTTATGTATTAAATATCCCTATGATATTCCCACACCCAAATTGTGACTTTTAGGTGTTGGCAAAGCCCTGCAATGCAAATGAAGAAATGTTGGTTCATGAAGTGAGTCCAACCGTAACACATCAGGTCTTGAGGTAAAACATCTCAAATCACTTGATTCTCCATTTAGGAATTGTAAAATAATGGAAAGAAAGCCTAAGCTTTGACTTATGAGCCATGTATCTGAATATTTGCTTCTTTCTGAGACATAGATCTTCCTGCAGGCTAATCAAAGCATGCTAGTACATTCTATCAAGGCAAGTTTTATTCAGTAGACTCTCAGTTGCTACAATTATGGATCAAAAACAATACTATGTGTGAAAGGACCTTTAACAATAAAATACAAACAACACTTCCCTCTAATGTTATATAATGCCTTCAAGTCATTTAAATAATAGTAAAGTTTATGGTAGATGACATCTCTCAACTAACACTATCTTGTATTTATTTGCTATTTACAGAGCAGCAGAGCCACTATTTCATGCTTTGCTAGGAAATAAAATGTTAGGTGTTTT
>NC_043704.1:18126321-18134345 GCF_006229205.1 Suricata suricatta | reverse complement strand
GATTTCACTGAGAAGAAAGTTTTCATTATTTTCACCATTTCCATTATGCTGTGTTAGCATCTCCAAAGAAATTACTGAAACTTAATAGAAAATAGATTAATATCTGGGATTCTTTTTCTAGTATTATTATTTACTTGCTTTCAGTTAATGAGCAGGCATTCTTTCTTTTCTTTTTTTTAAATGTTTTTTTATTATTGAGACAGAAACACATCATGAGTGGGGGAGGGGCAGAGAGAAAGGGAGACACAGAATCTGAAACAGGCTCCAGGCTCTGAGCTGTCAGCACAGAGCCCTACACGGGGCTCATACCCATGAACTGTGAGATCATGACTTGAGCCAAAGCTGGACATTCAATCAAATGAGCCACTCAGGTGCCCCATTTGTTTTTTCTAGGAAATAAAAATATTAGGCCATTTGCTATTTTTTGTTTTCTTTTCTCCTTTTTCTTTTTCTTTCTTCTTCTTGTTTTCAAATGCTTTCAAATGATATAAATAAATGTGAATAGATCATTTTTTAGTACCAAGAAATATAAAGCTGAAAAGATATGGCATTGTTTTTATGGAGCTTGTATTCTACTAGAGATGGTAGTTCTTACACAATTAATTGTTAATTCTAACACAATTAATTAATGTCTAGCTATAAGCTGTAACATGATCTTTACAGGAAAGGGACAGTGTCCCAGAAAGTGAATAATTAAGAAAAAGAAGAGATGTTTTGCTCTTGGGGAATATTTCATCAAAAGACTGATGATTGATGTGAAAGCTATAGCATATTAGGGAATTATTAAGGTAAAAATTTTGGGTTTGCAAAAGAAAGATATAATGGTACTACTATGGTTAAATGTTCCTGACAATAGTGGATGTGGCCTTGCCTTGTCTAACTGCCTATTCTACTGCACGAAAAGGTATAAACATTTGTGGGTTATTTTTAGACCTTCATAGATTGCCCCAAAATATAGTGAGTTTAGATTAGAAAAAGTGAGAGTGAACTGGGACTGGAGAAGAAAGCAGGTGAGATAATGCAAGAGCTTGTTTACCATGTAAAGAATTTAGGCTTTCATTCTAAGAACATTCAGCAGCCATTCTAATGGGTTTTGTTTGTTTGTTTGTTTGTTTGTTTTTTGAGAGACAGAGAGAGACAGTGCCAGCAGGGGAGGGTCAAAAAGAGAGGGAGACACAGAATCTGAAGCAGGCTCCAGGCTCTGAGCTAGCTGTCAGCACAGAGCCCAACATGGGCTTGAACCCACGAACCGTGAGATCATGACCTGAGCCGAAGCCAGAAGCTGGACGCTTAACTGACTGAGCCAGCCAGGTGCCCCAGCAGCCATTCTAAAAATACTTGCTATAGGTTTTGATCTGGGTATTTGCAGATATATATCAGCAGAGATAATCAATCAATCAACCAAAACTCTCTGTTTGAAGAAGTAAAATACTAGGCAAATACAGATGAGAATAAAGAGAAGTATTCTCATTGGAGCAGTGGCAAAAAATGACATGCTCTACTTTTTGTTGTAAGGGTGTATTTCTTGTTGCAATATGGACAATGAACTAGATGGGAGGCTCTTGCAATAGTCCTGATCAGACATAATGGCTTGGCCTCTTAGTGGTGGTAAAAGGAAAATTGGCAGAACTCCTTGATGCATTTGATGTAAAGGTGATGTTAAGACAAGAGTATCAAGAGTGTTTTCTTCAGCACAGAATCAATCAGTGACAGTTCCATTTTTGAGAAAGGGAACACTGGGGAAGACTGGATTGGTTATTTTTTCCAGCTGGTAGTCATCAGGAAATTCTTGAATGAATTCCTTTGTAATTCACCATAACTTACGGCATGGCATGACCTGAATTATCATTATATATCATTATATATTATAGTATATGATATATACATATATTCTTTGTCCTTCATCTTTCTCCACTTTTCATTGACTTTGTGCAAGAAAATTTGGATTTGACTAATGGTTTTGATTATGCTAGAGTTAGTTGTAAATTAACATAATAGAAGAAAAAATGGGAGAACTGATATTACCTGACTTCAAGGCTTACCATAAAGCTTCAGTAATCAAGACAGTGTAGTACTGGCAAAAGAATAGACAAGTAGGTCACTGGAACAGAATAGAGAGCACAGAAATCAATACCCACAAATACAGTAAACCGATATTTGAGAAAGGAGCACATGAAATGCAATAAGGCAAAGACAATCTCTTCAGCAAATGGTGCTGGAACAACTGGACATCCTCATGCAAAAATAAATAAATAAATCTAGAAACAGGTCTTTGACCATTCACAAAAATTAGCTCAAAATGGACCATAGACCTTTGTGCAAAAAGCAAAACTGTAAAATTCATAGAAGATTAAATAAGGGAAAACTTACATGTAACTGGGTAGACTGATGTCATTTTTTAAAAAAAAAATTTTTAATGTTTATTTATTTTGGGGAGAGAGAGATGAGTGGGGAAGGGGCAGAGAGTGACAGAGAAACAATCCAAAGCAGGCTTCAGGCTCTGAGCTGCCAGCACGGAGCCCAATGTGGGGCTCAAACTCACGAACCGCGAGATCATGACCTGAGCTGAAGTTGGACGCTTAACAGATTGAACCACCCAGGCACCCCTAGAGTGATGTCATCTTAGATACAATACCAAAGACATGATTCATAAAAGAAAAATTGATTAACTGTACTTCATTAAAATGAAAAACTTCTGTTTTGCAAAAGACAATAAAAAATGAGAAGACAAGCTACTCATCCCAAGATGGAGAGAAAATATTTGCAAAATATACATCTGATGAAATCTGTTTGAAATCTGTTTTCCAAAACATACAAAGAAATCTTAAAATTCAAAAATAAGGAAACAAGCGATCTAATTTTTAAAATGGACCAAAGACCTTAACAGAAACCTTACCAAAGCGGATATATAGATGGCAAATTAGCACATAAAAAGATGCTCCCTAACATTTCATCATGGAAGCTCAAATTAAAGCAACAGTTAGATGCCACTAGAAGGGCCAAACTCTGGAACATTCACAACACAAAATGGTAAGCAGATACGGAGGAGCAAGAAATCTCATATGGTGCTGGTGAGAACGCAAAAATGGTACAGCCACTAGAAGACCATTTGGAAGTTTCTTACAGAATTAAACATTCTCTTCCCACATCCAATCCAGGAATCATACTGCTTGGTATTTACCCAAAGGAGTTGAAAATTTATGTCCACATAAGTACCTGCCATCATTGTTTATAGCAGTTTTATTCATAATTGCCAAAATTTGGGCATAACCAAATATCCTTCAGTAGCTGTATGGATAAACCCCAGTCCATCCGGACAATGGTATTTACTGAATACCAAAAATAAATAAGCTATCAAGCCATGAAAAAACAAACAAGAACCTTTAAGGCATATTACTAAGTGAAAGAAGGCAATCTAAAGAGGCTGCATACTGTATGAGTCCAACTATATGACATACTGAAAAACAGAAACTGATGGAGATAATAAAAAGATTGGTGATTGCCAGGGCTCAGAGGGGATGGGGGTGGGGAGATGAATCATCAGGGCACAGAGGATTTTTAGGGCAGTGAAAATACTCTGTATGATACTTTCCTGATGGATATATGTCCTTATACTTTTGTCCCAACCCATAGAAGCCACAGCACTGAGTGAAATTTTTTAAAATTCTTTTTAATGCTTTATTTATTTTTGATACAGAGAGAGTCAGAGCATGAGAGGGGGAGGGGCAGAGAGAGAAGGAGACACAGAAATGGAAGCAGGCTCCAGGCTCTGGCTAGCTGTCAGCACAGAGCCTGATACGGGACTCGAACCCACGAATGTGAGATCTGACCTGAGCCGAAGTCAGAGGCTTAACCGACTGAGCCACCCAGGTGCCCCAAGAGTGAAATCTTAAGATCAGCTATGGACTGTGTGTAATTAAGAGATAGATTTACCCTTGGTAATATTTGTACCATTCTGGTACATCTGATATTGATGATGGAGGAGGCTATGCATGTGGGGGAGGGGGAAAGAAAATATATAAGAAATCTCTTTAGCTCTCTACAATTTTGTTGTAAACCCAAAACTGCTCTAGAAAAAATTAAAGTCTTAAAAAAATTAATGCAATAGAAGCCAGTTTTACTTAAATCCAACCAAGTAGCACCAATGACTATATTTACCTTACAGAAGTATACAGTTGAAGTCATCATATTTGCGAGATTGTCCTTGTAGCAAATGCAATAAATGCTTGATAATTAGCTTTCTTTTATTATAAGTGCCCGACATTATGTTTTTTATTGCTGAGGCATCCACTTCCAAGATAACCATCTCAATAAACACGTTGCTAGTTACACAGGTAGATGATAAGCAGACCACCCCACCCAAGAGGCCTCCCCCACCTTTTTTTAGAGAGAGGTCTGGTTGACTTAGGTAACTCCCTTCTTGAGCTTTAATTCTCACTTTTATGTTTTAAATTCACCAATAAAGAGTGAACCCACAAAATCTGAGACACCCCTTCCAAGACACCAATTAAGGCAGAACCTCAAACCTACCTCCTCTTCTTTCTTTCTCTCTCTCTCTCTCACTATCTCTCTCCTATCTCTCTCCTATCTCTCTCTCTCTCTCTCTCTCTCTTCCTCTGTGTGTGTGTGTGTGTGTGTGTGTGTGTGTCCCTTTCTCTCTCTCCCTATGATCATTCTGTGTGGTCCCTCCAGGAGTTGTGAGTAATAAATCTTGTCTTTTCAAAGTCGCCTGAACTTTGTGGCTGAGGCGTCTTATAATAATAATAAGGACCCCAGGATGGGTCCAACTACAACACTGGCTTTGATCAGAGAGATGTCTATGAAGGCTTGTAACAAACAGTTCAGGCACAGGCGAGTGCCCATGAGCATTTCTAGTGGACAGTATCACTATCAATAGACTGAGACCAACATAAAATCATTACTTATTTACCAAACTTTATTGTGCCTCTGCAATGTGTGTATCACTTTACCACTTGTTAATGGGTTACAGTAACAAAAATTAAGCTGGTTGGGGGCCTCAGTATTTACCTAGCCTTGAATTCTGAAAAATTGCCAAAAGGGCCAGAGAGGGTCTCCCACGTTATCTTTTGATGCTGCTTGCCACAGCTACCACTTGGTCCTAGCTGCTGCTTATACAAACCGCCTGGCAGTTGTTCAGTGTCACTGAGGTTCCCTTACATTGATGCTGTCAGGAACTGTCATAACCTGCCTTCCATAAAAAAGGAAAGAAATTGCCCTGAACACAGTAAGACATATTTTATTCATACTAGTACAATAAGAAGGAGAGACTTCAGTTTATACTGGACTCAATTCCACTCAAACCAAAAGCATGAGGCTTTTTAAGGTGGGAGTAGGGTGTGCTAAAAAATGTACAGAGGGATATTGGGAGGAGGAATTGGTCAAGGTGATTAAACCATCTGTGTTGTGAATTGACACTTATCTAAAAGAGAGAAGCAACTTCTCACATACTTATGACAGGAAGTAGCTTTGCAAATTGGAGCAAGGTGCCCATCCAAGTCAGACTCTAACCCTCTCACAGGAGCTAAGAGAGAGGGGAACTATCCCTCTAGATGTTTGCATTTCTGAAAGGTGGTCCCCAAGTCTTTGACTACACAGTGTTTGGTAGTAAATGATTTGCATCTCAAAGGAACAGAGAAAGAATCTATAATTGCAAGTTTTCAAAAGTAAACGCTCCAAGAAAAGGGAGGTTAGGGATATAGTCAAATATTGGCTGAAATAAACAGTAAATTTGGAGAACATGTCGAGCTTCCTTAAGCAGTTCATTTTAAGAGGATTGGAATCATCTTTTGAACGTGGTCTTGGACAAGAGAAGCCAGGCTGGCATTTGATCAAGTCTCTGTATAAGGGCTTGAACAGAATTATTTGTGCCAAGAGTTTTTGCTTCCTCATCCACTTACTATCACCTAAAGTTGTTGGTATCCTTCCACCATGCTGGTGACTCTCTTTTCCAGCTTAACCTTTGTTGCTGTGAGGAATCTTGAATCTCAGACATTCTTTGGGGAATCTTCTCTCTACTCATACAACTCATAATGCCTGATGTACCCTCCAGCCACAGGTTGTAAAGTCGTAAATCATAGGGATGATAAGGGTTTCTAATGGGCATATCACTGTAAGAGAACTCAGGTATAAACTCTTACTATATATATATACCTCAAAACCACTGTTCCCTTCTTACATGTACAACTTCTCATATGTCTATCTCCAGACTCTTTCTCATTTTTTCTTAAGGAATTGCTTATTCTGTTCCCCTTCCAGGTTGTCTTCCAGTAGACTGTTTATTTCCATCTGACAGATCAGTGTATGTCAAATGGGACCTCGATTTTAAATAGGATTCATACCTCGCATGGGCTAACCTCAGCTTTAGGGTTTATTTCTGTGCTTGTAGAATCCATATTCTAGGGTAAAAATGGAAAATTATATTTTTATATGATGATTTTTGTGAGTGAATTTTCAGGCATTTCTATTTGATCTCTTAATTAGTTTGGGAGCCACAAAACATTATAAAATTTTCAGACAGAAGTGACAGTGGGTCTACTGCTAGAAAAGTCTTAGCTGGCTCCTCAAGGATCTCTCAACTCTTTCTTTGGTTTTGATGATGATTTACCAAAAAAATGGGGCTCTTTGTGAAATGGTTTAATTTATCAAATGATACACCATGTCAGGAATAAGACCAACTAAAATATTCACGTTTACATATTTGAACTGTGACACTATTTCTTATGTAGGTGAACCTTGCTTAAATAGTGAAAGTTTTAAATGCTTTACTTAGGTCTTTTTATTAGCAATAAAAATCTTGATTGATGACCAGGCCCATGTTCTGAAATAAGAAATATACCCTTTTATTGTCTAATTAAACTATGTGTAAGAATATATAAACAAACTTCAATAGGGTAGTGCATTTGGGGTGTCAATTCTCATGCCTTTCTCACAATGAAGCAGTACTTCCTACAGTCTCATGCTGACACAGTCTTCCAGTGGCCTTACTGTGTGAAAATTATTCAGTGTGTATTATTAAGAAGAATAAACTGCTCAGGTTAGCTTTTTTATCCTTATGACTTACATATGCATTTGATGTTTTTCAGTGAACCATTACAAGAAAGTCTTTAAATGATGTCATTTGCTTATAAATCCACCATGAGAAACCTAAAAGTTGACTCTCAGCGTTTTCTTTGCTTTCTTCATTTTGTGGTTGACTCTGACCTACATAAATTCCCTGAAATGAGTCAGATTCCTTCCAAAGAGTTTAGCATTCCAAGCACTTCATATAGGCTGCATGATTCTTGTTCTTTGTTCATTTCTACTGCCAACGTGCTTTGTTATAAAAATGAACCACTTCTTTTGGCCAGTAATAATATATTTGCTATAAAGATTATATTGCAAATTTCACCAGGTACTACAAAAAAAGTGATCTATTTTTATCATCACTAAAGAAATATATGTAAGAAAGTTGTGTGGGAAAGAAAAGTTTTGGAATAATAATTGTATATGCAGATAGTTACAAGTGATATCCAGCAAAAGCTTGGAACAATTTTTCAGTTTCATTCACCCACTTACTATGTATACCAGGGTCAATCATAATGAAAATAAAAGCCTACCTCAAACACAACGACAGCTTCATTTTTCTTGCCCTCCCTGTAACCGAGCCTCCAAGTTGACACAGATGGTAATAATAAGGAGGCAAGTCCTGAAAGCTGCCAACTGCGTCATCCTGAACTCTTTAAACACACCTCATCTGAAACGATAACTATAATTCCTGTCCTGCATCGTGCTCTGCTGAAGTGCCACACAGCTTTTAAACGTATTAAGGAAACCATTCAGAGAGCATTATTGGAAAATAAGAGAGGGCAAATATTCTGGTCAACCAAATAATGAGTTTTAATATTTCCCAGCAGTTACCTAAAATCCCAGCTGAATTCAAAGACATTAAGAGGAAAAGGGGAGAAAGAGCTTGATGGCAGTGGGGGAGGGGCTGGAGGAGGGAACTAATATGTTCCCTTCAGTGT
>NC_043704.1:18124918-18126221 GCF_006229205.1 Suricata suricatta | reverse complement strand
CCCCCAGCTTGCCTCAGGCTCCCTCATCACAATATAGTTCACATGGTACTAAAGTCAAGGTGTTGATGGGCTGTATGCTCTTTGAAGGCTCTAGAAGGATCTATCTTCATCTGTTTGTGTTTAATGTTTGTTTATTTTTGAGAGAGAGAGCTCTCATATAGTGTTATAGGTCAGCTTATGGAATGTAACTCGATAATGAATTTTGTGACCTAAAGTTTAACTTGTTTTTCAAGATTCTGTTAAGTAACCCCACCCCTTTACTAAGACCTGGCCAAGGCAAAGTCCAAGGTGAGGTTAAAGTCACCCAGCCCCTAGACACCTAGACATCCTAGGTGTCTAACTATGATTGGTCATTTTAAAAGGACAAAGAACTTTAAAATGATAGGTTCCCTCCAAAACTAGCATCTGTGTATTACAATGTAATTGGCTACCATGAGATGCTGTGGATTATAATTGGTTAACTAAATAATGATGTATTCTGTCCATATAATCTCATTGTCCCCTTTGTTTGGGGCCATTCTCTGCACTTTCTCCTTATCATCAGGAGATCAGGTTTGGCCCGGCCGTAAATAAAATTATGCCTCACTCCTCATAGTAGTTTGGTGGTCTTTTCATCATCATCCTGTAATAACAGGAGGCAGGAAGGGCAGAGAGACAGGGAGACAGAGGATCTGAGAGCAGGCTCTGCACTGATGGCAGAGAGCCCAATGCGATGGGGAGCTCAAATTCAACAAACTGCAACATCATGACCTGAGCCCAAGTTGGTAGCCTAACTGACTAACCCACCCAGACACCCCTTCATCTGTGTCTTTATTCAGGGTTTTAGCAGGACTCCATTTCTTAATAAGTGTTGTAGGGTGCAGGTTCCCATTTGTTTATTTGGTTTTAGGCAAGAGCTGCTTCCAGCTTGCAGAGGACACCCTTAGTCCCAGCCTTTGCCCACCTTCTTCTAGCATCACCAGCAACAGATTTTGTCACTCTCACCTGTCACTTTTCCCCTTCATCTCCTGTCTCATCTCTCTCTCTGACCCAGCTGAGAAACATTCCCCACTTTAAGAGATGTCGTTTAAGGGTGGCAGAATATGCCACCATAAAATATTCCTCTTTAATTTAAGGATTATGTTCAGATGATTACTTTGAGGCACAACAGGACACCCAGCAAATGCCGAAAACAAAGTTAAAGTTACCCTTTTGTAAGGGAAATTTATATTTATAAAGGAAATATCCATTTGTTAAAGGTGTCCCCCTCTCTGCACCAGGAAGGGAAGGATGATTAAGTCACAAGAAACTGTTATCAAAGAAG
>NC_043704.1:18118216-18124818 GCF_006229205.1 Suricata suricatta | reverse complement strand
TGTGTGTGTGTGTGTGTGTGTGTGTGTGTGTGTGTTTGTATTTGTGTGTCCGTTCCCGGCCCCAGGTGGGACATGTATGATATTCCTTGGACACTCCAGGCTTCCCCAAAACAGGAAAGGACAAAAAACAAATGGTTAAACCAATAAGAGTCTCTCCCAGTTTAACCAGAACTAGTTAACCATCAATGTCCTAAAGTCTAGGAACTCCCTACTGTCTAAATGTTAATGCTTTGCTGGAGAAAAAACACCCTTAGCTTGACAATAGCTAGGTCTCCAGTAAGTCTTTAGCATGTGAAAGTCTCTTTGTAAACTCTCTCTTGATAACCTCTCCCCACTCCATGAAATGGTCACCCATCGCTTGCAATGCAGCTCTTCCTGCCCATGGGTGCTATCCCTGTGCTTTAACAAAAGCACCTTTTTGCACCAAAGACATCTTTAAGAATTCTTTCTTGACTGTTGGCTCCAGACCCCACAAATCCCCTGTTACCCCAACACTTCATCACACTTTACTTGTGCTAGTTAATTCATATTGTTCAAGTCATTAAGTTAATTGTAATATGTTATGGAAGCAAAAGAAACCCAATAAAACACCATAATAATTTCTCTTTCTCAGAGCTCATTTCATACTTGCTAAGCTTCCTAATATTTTATCAGTGAGAAATCCTATCTTGCGTTGTAAGAAGAATGTGTGAAAGTTAAAAATCGCAAATCTTAGGTGTTCCACTTAATTTGGGTCTCTGTCCAAATAGTACTCTGCATAGTGGTAAAAGCCACAACAAACAATTACATATCCATTCTTTAACTCTTATATTTGGGGAAAAGGAGGGAAAAAATGGAACTTTGTATACATTTGAGATGCTTTTTATGTTTTTCTTTAAAAAAAAAAAGGGGCATCTGGATGACTCAGTCAGTTAAGAGTCTGACTCTTGATTTCAGCTCAGGTCATGATCTCATGGTTCCTGGGACTGGGCCCCACATCAAGTGCCCTGCTGACAGCACAGCATAGAGCCTGCTTGGGATTCTCTCTCCCCCACCCCCGCCCCTTGCGGCTCCCATTCTCTCTCTCTCTCAAAATAAATAAGTAAACTTTAAAAAAAACTAAGAGAAGTATCAAACTTAAATAAATCAAAGGTGATGATGCAAATATCAGATTCCATTTCTTGAATAATATAAGAAAAATTTTAAAAAGAAATCAATTTAAACTGAGACAATTTGCTTTAAAACCACTGTTCTAATATTGGATTTAATCCAAAATTCCGCTTCACTTTCTCTTTTGTTTTTCCTCCTCATTTATCTTGAATACAGAAATGACAAAACAGATAGCTTGAGCATTTACTGAGGATCTATTTATTTATTTATTTATTTATTTATTTATTTACAGTCTCAGTTCAAAAATTCTTGGACAGAAACTCTGCTCCAACCACTAAAAACCAAAAAAGACTCAATACCACCAAGCAATTTAAAAGTCTTATAAAATGCCTACCTCTAAAAATATCTATTTGTATCTGTTGGACACATTCCTTTTCAAAAGTCTGACAGCAGAGCTCTGATTCTTGAACTCTCGCTAGTATTTGTGAAGGTGAGGATTTGTCCTTCCTTGTTAAAATTGAAGTAGAGGAATACTGTTCTCTTCACCCAGGTCTTTTAAAAACAACTCATGAGAATGTGTTAACTTCATACTCACCTTTAAATTGGACATCAATCACTAGGGTGGTCTGGGTGGCTCAGTTGTTGAGGGTCTGACTTTGGCTCAGGTCGTGATCTCACGGTGTGTGGGTTCAAGCCCCGCATCCAGCTCTGTGCTGACAGCTAGCTCAGAGCCTGGAGCCTGCTTCAGATTCTGTGTCTCTCTCTCTCTGTCTCTCCCCAACTCATGCTCTGTTTCTCTCTGTCTCAATAATAAATAAACATAAAGAAATTTTTTTAAAAAGAAGCTTCTCTTTAAAAAATAAAAAAAATAAATTGGGCATCACAATATATTTATATGTAATTATGGTTTTTTATCTAAATATTCGGTTTGGAAATCATCATGCACTTCATGAGAAATATGACCTATGATAGGATATATGGAGCTTACATGATATATAGAATCAGGGAGACATATATTTATACTACAGAGTATGTATTTGCTTTTGGCCTTTCTTATTTCAGACCAAACTTGTGCAATAATCCCAATCCAAAATGCTTACTTTATGATCTGTCCAGTTCTCTATCTTCTACTTGGAAACCAGCAACTGAGGTTAAAGGAAGCACAATTGACAGTTTTAGAACTTTGAATGAATGGAATTTTATCACCACTCTAAAAAAGGAATAACAAAAGAAAGAAAGAAAGAAAGAGAGAAAGAGAGAGAGAGACAGAGAGAGAGAGAGAGAGAGAGAGAGAGAGAGAGAGAGAGAGAGAGAAAGAAAGGAAAGAAAGAAGAAAGAAAGAAAGAAAGAAAGAAAGAAAGAAAGAAAGAAAGAAAGAAAGAAAGAAAGAAAGAAAGAAAGGAAGGAAGGAAGGAAGGAAGGAAGGAAGGAAGAAAGAAAGAAAGAAAGAAAGAAAAAGAAAGAAAGAAAGAAAACATCATAAAAATAATTGATTCTAGAAAAAAATATCCTGATGTTTCAAATACAGTAAGAAAGCAGACATATTATATACCAGAAAGGAGGCCGTTTTGCTAGCACGTCTCACTACGTGACTGAGCTGTTACTGGCAGAAGGATGTACTGATAGAATGAACACAATCAAAAACCCAGAGTAAGCAAAGCGTTGCCCCTGAATGAAGCGCTGTGGGTGTGTGCACGCGCATGCATGCACATGCTTGCACATATGTTTCAGTAGGAGTCCACTTGTGTTTAGACCTTTGAGACTCTCTTGACCAGGCTTCGTGTCATTAAAACCTCATTTTCAAAGCGGACTTTGAGAAACAGGGAGCCCTAAGACCCTCCCTGGCTGGAACCCCACTCGCTGCCGTCATGGCTGCTGAACCAGCCATCCAAGAGGGTCAGAGCCCTGTTACTTCCAGGAAATAGCGTCAGGTCAGCAAATTGCTTGTTTGTGGTCTGTTTGTTTTCTCAGGTCCAGCTTTCCTTTGATCTGGGGTGAGCTCAAACTAATTTGGAATAAAATGAAAACAGTTCTTCGCTTCCTTACCTTTAATCAGCAGTGCCCCTGACTGTTTTAATTAGAAGCAAAAGAACAGTTCTGTGTGGACGCCAGGCAAAGGACATGCAGTCCCGCCATGGCACAGGGATGGGAGCCCAGGGTGGAAAGCAAGGCAATGTGAAATAGCGTTTGGCCCTATTTTCTTGGGAAAAAAGAGTAAGGTTTGCTTCACTCCAGTCTGAGTTACAGCACACCCTTTCCTCTTTATTTTCTGTTACTTCTCCCTCATACTCCAGTAACTTTTCCAACTCTGCCTCTGTTCCCAGTGGTACTGTCTGTTCTGGCATTTTTTTTCCACGGGAGAATCTTGATGATAATCCCTCACTCAACTCACTGAGGGAAGCAAATGACTTGTCAAAAACTCTATAAAAAGTGTATGGTAACGATTGATAACTGCTATTTCTTAACTGGAATCAAGATCTATACAGCTTGTGAGCCAGGTTCATTGAAGACAAAATTGTACTTACAAGTTCCCTTATCATTCCTCAATGGGGGGGAGGGGGGCTGCTGTAAATTAGAGGTAGCGAATATTATTTTTATTAAGATGGTGTCTCACTGAAACAGATTACTCAAATAGATGTTTTACCAACTAGATCAAAGGTTTCAAAATGGTGAATGCGTTATTTCTGAATTTGGTATGTTATGCAACAAAGACATCATTTTATCATAAATATGTAGACGTGCATTTTTGTTTGTATCATTCCCTAATTTTGTTTAGTGTCTCTTCCTCACTTTCTTATGAATTATACACAAGTGAGAATCTAAGCTTCTTCTTCATGTACAATGGTCCTATTTTCCTGAACAGAAACCCAGGTGGAAAAGTATTAAAATTCAGATTCCAAAATTAGCCAGTGGTAGAGGAGAAAGAGAATGGAAAGTTAACACACCCATCTGTTAAATGCTGTGCAGAATGAAACAGGGACACATGCTTTGTGATGTTTGCACTTAGTTTCAGTGATTCTCTCTACTACCCTTAAAGGAGAAGTTTAAACCAGTATCTCTTGTAATAGGAAGTGCATAGGCACTTAGTGCCTCTAGAATCCGTGTGAGATAGCCAGTCAAGGAAGCAGAACTCCTGGATTCTAGTCTCCACTCTGTCCCTAACCTCCTGTGTAAACAGCTCTGGAGCTTAACCATTTTCTCATCTATATTATAAAAATGTAGGAACAATTTCTAAACTTTAGAAGAGCCATACATTCTAATTCTTTGTGTGACCAACAGAAGGTGAAATTTCTCCCCTTTGGTTGTAATTTTTTTAATGTGCAACAGAGATTTCTGTTGGCTCAGTCAGTACCCCTGAGATCAACGTTTCAGTTATTCAGAGATTGTACGCATGCCGTGAAATTCAATAACATGATATATAAATGAGTCAATTTACAACTTAGTAGAGGGCAAGAAGTCCAAGTTTTTAAAATCATGCTAAATAATTCATTAAAAACTAAGAGGTATTTTAAACGACTATTATTATAGGGTGGTGGATCTATTTTATTCTCTGATCACAGAGATCTTTTTCCTAGCGCAGTTACCTTTATTAAATATTTAACCATCTAAGCTTTTGTTTTTTTCCTAGCCTCAGCATTTTCTCACTTCTCTCATTTTTCAGCTGAACTCTTCTTGGATTGAAATATTTTCTATAACGTTGCTATAAAATTGCCACCAGCAGCCAAGCTCAGCCAGCCGGCACGCTACCAAAAGTGGTATAATTAGTACAAAATACTCCTGCACATTAGTTTCTTAAGGACCACCACCAAGGTATTTTTATAAGACATCCATCCAGAGATGCCCAAGGAAAGTAATAGTACAATTGAGCTCTTGCTGCCCCTATTGGAGGAGTATTACAAGTACCCCATTCCTAGGTTTGAATTCATGTACTAGTTAGATTTCCCAACCCATCCTTACAGCATTTCCTAGAAAAGATGAGACTCATTTTGCCACTTATCTGTTTCCTGGAAGACCCCTCTGCTGGCAGGGTGAGGGGGAGATTAGTGAGGAAGTATCTAGAAGTGAGACACGTGCACTCTCTCGATCTTAGAAGTTATCCTGTGTTGGGAAGGAAAAGGACAGATTGTAAGCAGGAACGATTTGATTTCTACCTGTTGTCCCTGACATATTTGTACTCTAATGAGGTAGAGAGAATTGTATCACATCCTATTTTTTCAAGTAAGGTATTCCTTGGGGCTGGCAAATACAGCATAATTAGGTCAACACAGAAGCTAAATAAAGGGGCTTCTTAGAAAACTAGAACTGTATTTCTTTGTTTTCCTTAGTGGGGTAAAGAAGTTCACAGCAGGAACACTTAATTTTCTTCATACTTCAGCAACGTACCACTCAGCCTTTCTCCCAGATAAAGATGGAATCAATCTGAGAAATCATCAGTTTGAGAAATCTGGTTAGAAAAGCACCGAATTATCCATCAGCCGGGGACACAGCAGACCTTCATGTGACCCCGTCCACAAAACCTCAACTGTTAAAATTTAAGTTCGTCGACGTCCCTTGGCAAAGTCAGGTAATCAAATTTAGACCTTTCCCAAACTCATTTTCATCTCGTGGTGCTCTCTATTTATAAGCATAAAGTGATTGGTGCTTTGAATAGAGAATAAGCAGTAAAATCTTTGTCGAGAGGCTCACTGCTTTGTACCCTAATATGTGATATATGGGAGCATCAAATATGAGTAGATTTTAAAAAGGTGGGAGAGTGATGGGATTGTATGGTGGGGGAAGGACATACGAATATCATTGATTTTATTGTCTAATTCAGCAAAAGAATAACTAATAGCTATTTTGCTAATTCCACACAGGGATGAGTAGAACATAAGCTAACCAGTATTTCAGTTCCCATATTTGTTCTCTAGCATGGTGATTAGATTCAGTGTTTTTAAGTAAATCTCCAGCAAACCCATTACTCACTGATCTTTTTTTTATACGTTCAAGTGATTAGTGAGGGGAGTGTTGATGTTTCTTACTGTGATAGTGGATCTGTGTGTTTGCCCTTTCGAGTGTATCAATGTTGGCTTTATATATTTTAAAGATCTATTGCTAGATACATACAGAATCAAAATTTTTACATTCTCTTGGTGAAGTGACCTTTCCATTGGTTTGTAATATCTTTCTTTCTTCCTGTTAAACTTCTCTGGTTTCAAGATTGCTTCTGTATCCATTTAATCACTTCCGCACTCTTGTGTTGAGTATTTTTGTGATGTATCTTTTTCCATCTTTGTATTTTTTGCTTATTCATATCATTATATAAAGTGACTTTTCTCTAAGCAGAATGTATTTGGATTATTTCTTTTTTTACCCACTTCCAAAAATCTGTGCATTTTCATTGATGTGTTACACAATTTACATTTAATATCATTATTGATATTTGAAATCATGTCTACCACTTTAGTATGTGCTTAGTTTCTCTTCCTTTTGCTTTTTATTCTTCTGTTGCCTTTTTTTTACCCATTTTCTTT
>NC_043704.1:18098164-18118116 GCF_006229205.1 Suricata suricatta | reverse complement strand
TCTCTCTCCCCAACTCTCTCTCCCTCCTCCGTTCCCCCTGGTTCTCCATTAGGTCTCTCTTGTTTTAACAGAACTGTTACTCTGTGCTCACAGTGGCAGAGCACTCTGCAAGAAAGTTTTTGGTTTTTTATTGAATTTCATCTTTTTTTTTTTTTAAGTGTTTATCATCCTCGCTCAACTTTCCTCCTGTCTGTATATGGGCACTACACAAGGGAGCCTGCCCTGGGCTACTGTCCCTCCCTCCTCTAGTGGTAGACTGCTTTTGCCTGTTGCCTGATTCTGGCTAGTGGTGGTGGTGGCAAGGGCTCTCCTTCATCCAGGCAGGTTTACCTTCAGTTTTCACATATGTTGTGTGCCGAGTCTCATGGGGAAGAAGGTTGAGGGACCTTCTTCTTCTCTTTTTTTTTTTTTTTTTGCCCATGTCCACCAAACTCTGCCCTTGATCTGTGTTTTTCTTTACTGGGTATTCCCTAATCCTACCTCATTGGAAGCAAACCTCTAACTAGCTATAAATTTAGAATTCTGGGCCCAGGACAGCTTTTTCCCCTCCACTCCAGATTTTTCTTTTGCCTGTTTGTCACAAAGAGTTTCTGCTGTGCCCTTAAGATGATGAATGAGCTGCTTCTCCTTCTTTAGGAGTTGTAGGTTTTTGTTTCAAAGGAGAAAAAAAAGTCTAGGATTTTGTATATTTCTACCCACCCACCCCACCCCCTTAGCAGCTTAAGATTATTTGTGAGAGGTTGCACCAATGAGAAGAGCTTTTTTTCTGATGGCTAGCCTTGCTTCCAGATTTCTCTTGAGTTTTTGAGGGAGATTCATGGGGGAGAAAGGAAAACAAAAAAGCTTATAAGAGAGTGAATGGGCCCTCAGTTCTTCTAGCTTTACATGGATGATAGTTCACACTTGGCTTTTACTAATTTCTGAAAATTGTAGCTGATTTTTTATTTGATTTGCTTTTATTGCAGCTGTTAAACAGCCTCTTCTCCAGTGCTTTGTCCCAGGACAGTTAGTTCTTATGTTCAATCTCATGTTGTAGAGTCATGTTTCTCTTTGGAATTTAAATAATTTAGTTAGGATTGTAACTTCAACTCACTGATGGACTTGAGAAAAGTTGTGATTTTTTAGTTTATTTGACCTAATCTCATTGTTAGAATAGGATCCATGTTCCTTCTGGCTTTCTATATCTTAGCCAGAAGAGGAAATATCCTTTCTTTGGTCTGGCTCCAGCTGCACAATCTAAAGAGTAATTAATACACAGCTACAATGAACTAGGAAAATGAACTAGCACTTACTAGATTTCTGCTGATGAAGTCTTAAAGAAGTGAAATAATGTTGGCAATGTGAAACATCAGGAAGAATCAGATTTCTAACGCACACTTAGTAAAAGCAGGTAATTTGTTGCACACTCAGAGTATAGGTAAATAGTTGATAACATCAACCATTAACAAAGAAATGAAAGAGAAGAGGTACAATCCTAAATGCATTTATCAGTTGAAAGCTTTGGTAAAACAGAGATTTGATCACAAGGAGACAAAAACGAAGCACTTCTCTTCGCCACCTTATACACACTTGCTTATCTTTTTTCATTATGAGATTGATTATATTTACTCTTGATATTTTATGCAATTCCTTCAAACTTACAGTGCTTTCTCCCTGAAGTTTTTCAATGAGTTTGCATTAAGTGGAATAAATAACAAACCAGAATCTAAATTACTATAATCGTAAAATATAAAGAGAAGGGACACTAATCAAGACAATTTTATTTCAGGGATTGTCAATCATCACCCCAACTGAACTGGTGTCAATACAAACTTAGTTCAAATGTCCATATGTTATAGTACTGTATAAATAGTATCATCAAATTGTAAATCATCACACAGAAAGTTGTTTATGTTCACTGGACTGTGTTTAGGCAAGAAAAAAATAATGCCCCAGGAGGTTTTATAAATAACTTTAACAATGTAGACAGAAATAAAATGGTTTTAGCTATTAATTCTTAGTTCAACAGAGAATTAAATTAACTAGAACATTCTATTCTCAGAGAAGTTCAGTCAATAGTGATTTAATAATAACAAGCATATCCTAGCAATATTTATAAGAATTTCTTCTGAGAAGGTCAGTGTATTTTCATCAATGCAATCTAAGTTAGTCTTCCAAGATCCTCATGACATCCTATCACTACTGCTTGACAAATATAAGAAGTTAAGTATCACCACAGGGTAATTTGGTAGAAAACTAGATGTAGTTCCTGTTTGTTGATAGACATTTGCATTTGGATTAATTTATAAGTGCATGTAATAAACAATCTAAGTCATCTTCATAACTTTAAAAAAATGTCTCAAGAATACACAATGTATTCATACTGCCTTTACTGGAGATTAACTAAAGTTTAAAGATAAAAGACAACCACTACAAGATCCATTGTATGAGAAGCGCTCATGTATAATCATGCACACTTTTCAAGGATTAACTCTTCTCTTAATCTTTAATAAACTTCATCTCAGAAAAGTACATCGCATATCCAGTCCTCATCATCTCGTCTTTCTTCTTTCAAGTGAATCCTTAATTTTAGTCTCAGATATCATAGGCTTTTATGAACAAACACTTGAATCTTTGTCCACGAGACCATCCTGCTTTTTTTTTAATCTAACCTAAATTCTTTACAAAACACTAAACTGATATCTTTCCCTGTTTTTGTTTTGTTTTTAAACAAAACAGAACACAAGATCTTTTGGACGGCTATAGTCCTTATTCAGAAGCAGTACTGAGATGAGAAGTAATACTTTTTGATGTTTTACCAAAACCTTTTTTTTAAATTGGGTACCAGCATAACGTTATACCATACTGATAACTGTTTTAATTCTCTACCTTTCTTTTCACAAAGGACAGTGATGAGTTGTCATTGACAACAACAACACATTTCTTTCTGTAAGTCCTATCCTTATAACCTACTCATTAAATTAATTTGTATATATTTTGTACTTTCTAATGTATCA
Organism: Suricata suricatta; assembly: GCF_006229205.1. Classification (NCBI taxonomy): domain Eukaryota; kingdom Metazoa; phylum Chordata; class Mammalia; order Carnivora; family Herpestidae; genus Suricata; species Suricata suricatta. The sequence continues at coordinate 18,115,120 of NC_043704.1, read as the reverse complement.
CTCGCTGATTCAGTGACATTATTTTGCCAGAAACAAAAATCTCCTCTCCTACAAGTTGAACTCTGGGGCATAATGATGAAGAAAAGGAATGTTAAATGTTCAAAAAAAAAAATACTGTGTCTTAGTATAGCTATTATCCTAGGGGTCAACATGTCAACAAAGCAGCCGGCACTCTTCCTGGCCTTCTTAGTCAAATGAGCCAAGAGCTCACCCTCGCTCCCCCCACGTTTTTGGTTTTTTGTGGCTTTTTCTTTGGCTTAAAATGATCTCAGTAATTTTTCTGTTCATTCATTAACCAAAAATGACTTGTTAATACATTTTGCCTATATTATACTTAATGCTTGTGTTTCTTTTCCCTCTGTAACAATTCTTTTTCTGCACTCAGTGTTAAACCTATTTGGACTCTTTTCCATAAGGGTTTTCTTTTGTTCAAAGGAAAGTATTTTTACAGTTTTTCTTAAAATGAACTTCCCAGAAATGAGCAAAACTGTGTTACATGACCAATGCAGAATGGTCTGATACTCCCTCTCCTTGCTCTGAATGCTGTCTTTCTACTAGCTAAGCCTGACTTTGCATTGCTTCACCCTCATCACCTAATTTTCTTACATTGAGTTTGTGATCAGGTGAACTAAGGAATGCCTGGAGAGTCCTAGCCAACTATCAGAAGAAGAATGAGAGTGAAATTAAGGTATTAGACCTCTTTCATATAGGTCACAACTTTTCTCTAAGCAACTTGTTTTCTACAGCTTTTCTCCTTGCAGATTTTGGTAACCCGACCCTACCTTCCAGTTCAGGCCTGGTAACAGCATCTCTGCTGCTCACCCACTTCATCTGAGATTCTCTTATACTTAGTCCGCATCTTTGTGTCATATTATTGTCAATAAGCTTTCTTAAAATGATCCTATTTTGAGTGTGTCATTTGTCTACTCTCTCAAGCATGTTGAATATATTAAGAACAAATATGAGTCCTTTAGGTAAATCAGACATCTTTTCAGTGTGACATTGATCCTTCTCTTCAAAGATAAAAAACAAAATCATGTACTGGATCCTTAAATACTTTACTGAAGAGTCTTATAGATACTTTCTGATTCAGGAGAGAGAATCTGGAATTTTACTACATTAAGATTGTAGGGACAGTTGTGTGCCTCAGTCTGTTAAGCATCTCACTCTTTATTTCAGCTCAGGTCATGATCTCATGGTTCATGAGTTGGAGCCCCACTTCAGACTCTGTGCTGATGGTGCAGAGCCTGCTTGGTATTCTCTCTCTCTCTCCCTCTCTCTCTCTCTCTCCCCACCCCATGTGTGTGCACTCTCTCTCTCAAAATAAATAAATAAGCTTTTTAAAAAATGATTGTAACTTGGGTCTATAATTTTTTTTTTACATTTTCTTTTTATTTTTGATAGAGCACACAAGCAGGGAAGAGAGGCAGAGGGAGATTCAGAGAGAGAGAGAGAGAGAGAGAGAGAGAATCTTAAGCACGTTCCATGCTCAACATGAAGCCTGATGCCAGGCTCAATCCTGCAATCTTGAAATTACAACCTGAACTGAAGTCAAGGGTCTGATGCTCAACTAACAGAGCTACGCATGTGTCCCTATCTATGAATCCTAATATCTACATCTGTAATGTATCATTCTAAAGGTGGTTGTAACAGCAAATGGATTACATATTTAAAGAGCCATACAGAGAACTTGGAGCTTGATAGACAGTCCATCATTTATTCCTCTTTGATTTCCATATATTTTAAAACAGAGCATAGCATCAGGCACATGGTTCATGTTGGGTATAAAATAAAAGAGGATCTTCATTTATTTGTTAACTTTGAGATTGTATGATGGAACCTCTAGTGTAAGTACCACTCAGAGACTAGTACATTAAGTCTTACACATTTAAAAAATTTCCTGGACTGGAGTTGTGAAATCCCGGATTCTACTCTCTTATTTAGTAATAGTAATCCAACTTCTTCCTTATATGTAAAAATAAAAATCTAGAATGGGCCACTTTTATGGTGATTTATAGAGCTAACATTCTGATACAAAATATATGATTCATGTAAGTGGTTGGTATACATTTTGGGATAGAGTTCACTCAAAATCTTTTTTTTTTTCTTTTTAAGTAGATTCCACAACCAGAGTGGAGCCCAACACAGTTCTTGAACTCACAACCTTGAGATCAAGACCTGAGTTGAGATCAAGAGTCAGATGCTTAAGTGACTGAGCCATTCAAGTGCCTTATCAATATCTTTTAGCTTAAATATTAGGAGTTTAAACAGCTAAAATATATTTATACTCTAATAATTATCAAAGACAAAATGGTTATACAAATTATTTCTTCTATAACTTACTTTTCCTGAAAGTTTGCTCTTTTAGCCAATTTACCTCAATCTTTGTCACCATCATATTGATTTTGTGACTTACTATAAGAAGACCTAGCAACAAGTCTTTATCCTGGAGCAGAAGCTATGAGTTCGGACTAAATATTCACAATTTTATCAAATCAGAAACTAGAGTAAGTGTTATAAAAGGATTGGTAGACTTTAATAAAATATCATTAATGAATACTATTTAATAGATAGTTATGTTATTTATTTAATATTTATTAATATAAATATGATAAAATGGTTTCAAAGAATAAGATGGTGTTATTTTATAATAATGTTAAAATGTTTTCTAAATAATGCTTTACTATTATAATAATCAAACAATATTTAACTATGTTAAATATAGTAGTTAATAACATACAATAGAGCTAGATTATAATAGTATAAATAAAAGTTATCTAAATATAACTTTTTACATAAATGAAATATTTCCTTAGTTGTATTGCATCATCAAGGTATAACTGCATATATAATAAGTTTATGTTCTTTCCTTGATATCTAACAACACCAAGACAAATGTAGTTGAACATGAAAAGCATGAAATATTTTAACATGCATATAAATTGTAATAACTATGAGCTTTTGCTCACCATAAATGATATTTCACCATCCCATCATTCAGTGATTCATATCAAACACTAAATGTATTTTAATGGGAAGGAAGAAATGTGTAAGACAGACAAGGCTGAAAGGTATGACTCAAAGACTTAGGTGCGATTCCACATCTTAAAAACTACCTATGAGTTTGAAAAGGAAATGCTCTAGAATGTTTTGTTTAGAAGGTTCTTGTCTTCTTTCAGGGAGTATATGTTTGTGTGTGTGTGTGTGTGTGTGTGTGTGTGTGTGTGTGTGTGTGTGTGCATATAATGTGAAACTTCTAAACTATGCAAAGGAATAGCAAAAATAATAATGACAAAGAACTGTCCCATTTGCTAGATTCTTTGATTAACAAGTATAGAGGATGAGTTTGATATATTAAAAAAAATCACTCTCATAACTCCACCATGCAAAGGTAAGTATTTTATTTACTTTTATATTTGCCTATTCATGTGAACAAGATTTTTACAGAGTTGAGAACTACAGAGTCAAGTGGTTTAATGTTAAGCCTATAAAATGTATTGCAAAGTTCCATATTGTTAAATCTCTCTGAAAAGATTGGATCAACTTATATTTCAATCAGTAGCATTGGTTGTACTGCTCATATAGGCTCACTCACATTCTTGAATAACCCTTTACTAAGAAGAGTCAAATTCCTAAAGGTATGGGCAGATACCTTAAAGAAGATTATCCTGTTTTGTGTAGAAATATGTGTTTATACAAAATTCTTGCCCAGTAAACATTCATACAGACCCACCATCTACTCTTAGTCCCTCCTACAACCTGAAGCCAGTATTGAGAGTTGACATTGATTAGCCTTAAAGGAGCCCCTAACATGGCAAGAAGAGGGGATAAAGTCAAGCACAGATTTTTTTTTATCAAGTTGGTGGACTATATGTAATGCATATTTAGAGATATGGATGAGAGAGAGATGATTGGCAATGTTTGTACATTTTGAGTGAGTCACTTCTAGCTAGAAGCCCGTTTGTCTCAGGATTACTTGTAGCAGAGAAACAAGAGAATCTTGCCTCCAGGACATTTTTTTCCAACTTTATTGAAAATGTCATGCAAAAGTAGTCACCCACAGATGGTTTGTCTGTAGCTTGCCTGAAGTAAACAAACTGTCCCAGAACTGTTCTCAGCAGTGGGAACTGCCCACTTCATAAATCCCTGATTGTCAGTCTTCAGGGAGAGGAATGCTCTAAACTCTTCCTCAACCCTTGGAGGAAGCCTCTTTCCAAGGGAAGATTCAAGGGCATCTGTCTTGCTGCAAGGCAAGTTCTCTACTTTATGGGAGATCAACCCAAAAGGATTCAAAAACCCTGCCCAAGTACCTTTAAGACCACATTTTACTGACACATTAGAAAAAATTTTATGCTTTTGACCTTTGACCATGCTTTAAAAAATCCTCTATTTTAAATCCTATAGTACTTTAAGACCAACATAAGTCATTAGGTCCATGACTATCCCAACTTACATAGAACTCCTTTCTGGTGTTCTTCATCTCTAACATTATTTATTGCCTCCTGTTACTTTGCTGTTGCTGTTGTAGTTGTAAGCATTTCTTGAACTCTATATTGAGGTCAAGGTTAGATGTTTTATATCAGTCTATTTCTTTTAGTGCCTGAATACAGTAGGCTCTATCATTATATACTGAGTCCTTGCTAACGATTCTCAAAATGTAAAACATAGCAATTGTTTAGCTTCTTGGAACAATAATTTAACTTGAACATGTTGATTGTAGTTTGGTCAGGGAGTGATATTTCCTCCCACTAATTCCCATATGCAGACTACTTAAACTAGAAATAGTTTTCATTGGAAAAAAAAGAAAGGAAAGCCACATTGAATGTTATTGCTAGTCACCATGGTCTTTAATTTTAGTAATTTCATGCAGGGCAAGTTAAGCTTAACAAATAAACCAAAATAAACATTATATCTTCTTTAAAAACATATTTTGAGCCTTTTAAAATAAAATTACTTACTTGAGAGAGCATATTAAGTGAATAATTAGGGAAAAAAACTGCTCAAGTTTTTAAGAATGGGAGGAAATTTTCAGTCTTTAAAGTATTTATCAGCTCTGTAAAGTGCCTTCATAAACAGGATGTCCATACATCACAATGTGGTCAGGATAGCCCTGGCTTGTGTCTGATGTCCTGAGAAATTACAATAAACTTCATCTACCCCCTTTCCATACCCATCATATCACAAATGGGATAATACATTTTTGGGCCAACACATGAATTGATGTCTTAGTTAAGGGCTTTGCTTTCAAAATATGGAAAGCCACACAAACCAACTCAAGAAAAAGGAGCATTCCAAGATTAGGCAGTTATATAATTTGCTCATTTTGGGCCACATATCATATAGTAGAGTATTTAAAATATACTGCCTGCATTATCAAACAGAAAAAGTAAAAACTATATATTTCTAGTCAGATTCTGAACTAGTTTATTGTGTGTAGACTTAAAAAAATGATTTAAATATTTCTGTCATTTGCACTTTGTTCATGCAGAGTAAGTTTCAGGGAAGTATATTGTAAAGAGAGTTTTTAAAAGAATGTTTGAATTCTTTCCTTGAATTGAAAACAATTTTTTTAGAAGGAACATTTTGATCTGATTAAAGCCATTCAAATTGAGAAAAAATAAATGACTTCATCACAAAATGATGGGCCATGTGCAGAGTGACCTGAAGTTCTAAGGGATGATGAGCTTTTGTGTATTTTTATGTGTTATTAACAAACAAATAAATAGATTCTAGGGACAAGAATATGGTTTTCAAAAGATATGTCAAAATCCAACACATATTCTCAGAACTATGGCCACTTAAGAAATTCAGTCTTAGGTCAGTCAATCTCTACCTTCCAGTTTCCAAATATGTTAGAAAAATAATTAGTCTTTCAACTTGGAAATTCTAGTTGGTGTCCTGGAGCAATGCATTGTGCAATTTGTTCTTTCTGTTTCCATGAAGAGAAAGGGTTTGAGGGGTAATTCCTAAATTGGTTTTAAATGTCTATCACAAGATTTGAAAATAACATAAAAGCATAGGAAAGGAGGAGCGTGTAGTTTGAGTCCTGGGATGTAGCTGGGGCATATCCCAGGAAGTGAGCAATAGTAAATAACAGATGTTTTGTTGATATTTGCTGTTGTTGTCTGTTGTGCATATATTTGTGGTCCAGGCAGTCTGGAGACAGAAAGAAGCCCCTTAGGTAAGAAATAAAGGTTATGGATGAGAGTTGAGGTAATGAGAGAGTATTGCTGTTGAATGTTTCTGGAATGTATGAACATCCTATTTATAAAGACATAGGATGCATGTGTATTGTGAATCATGAGAGAGGAAATAAACACAATATCATGTGACAGAATTTTAATCACTTAAGTGGTGATAAGTGTTAGAGTTTAACATTATTATTATTCCTTGACTCATTTTTCACATTCTTGTCATCAACTGTTCTCATTGGCTGACACCTCATTTTCACTCCCTATTTACTTATATTCTAAGTACCCGATACTTCTGGAGAGTTGAAAATCAAAACCAAAAATTGGTCTTGAAAATGATCATTTTTTTAATGGAGTAAGACACTGCTACGGAGGAAGAGAGAGAGAGAGAGAAAGAAAGAGAGAGAGAGCGAGGACAAACAGACAGACAGAAAAAATAAAATAGCCCAAATCAATAGGTAGTCCTTCTTTGGGAACAACTGGGAAAATTTCAAAATGGAGTAAGTACTATATTAAGAAATTATTTTAAAGATGAAAACCAAAGTATGTATTGACAAAATTGAATAGTATATGGGATTTGTTTTAAAATATTCTAGGGAAAATGAGGAGCATGTGAAACATAATTTCAAAATATTGAAAATTGTTGAAAATTAATTATGGGGTTTCCGTAATTAGAACTGAAAATCCAACATTGTATTTTAAGTCACTTAAGTTGAATCTAAAACATGTATGATTGATTGTTCAAAGATGCAGAATTCAACAAGGAGCTTCCGAAGAAATAGGTAAGAGGGGTTGACTTACCATATACCAAAACTTATTATAAGCAGTATTAATTTGTTCGTTTAGCAAGTATTTGTTGAATATTTATTATTTTCTAGGTTCTCTTATAGGCTTTAAGGACATAATAGTGACAGTATAGTATTGGTATAGAGATAAGAAAGAAGATGACCTAAAGAGAATATGGAGGCCAAGGAGAGCTCCAGGACTATGTTGATACTTGATGTACAACTGATTGCAAAAGGAAGGACCCATCAGAAAATAATTCTGAGACAATTCATCATCATCATCATCATCATCATCATCATCATCATCAACAACAACAAGAAAAACAAAATCAAATAAGATTTGATCCCTACATCACTTGCATACATATATATACACACTCAAAACACACGGATTGTGCTGCTGGAAGATTATAGATGGATATGAAAGGCAAATATTAGAAGAAAATATTGACAAATCTGTTTGATCTGAAAATAGAGTAAATTTCTTAAGGTACAGAAAGTGCTAAACACGAAAAAGATGTTTATAAATTTGAGTAGATGAAAATTAAGAACTTCTGTTCATCAGAGCAAACTAAAAAAAAAAAGTAAACACAACACCCACTCAGAGATATAATTAAGGAAGGATAGGTTTGAAAAATCTTTAACTCCTACAAATCAGTAAGACATAAACAATCCCTAACATGGGCAAATAGGCAGAAACGAGCATTGTGCTAAAAGAGGATGCATAAAATGTGAATAATTATAGTCTCCCATAATTGATCAACATTGTATGCTCCTGGGGCAGGGAAATATAATTTGGCATAATCATTTTGAAAAAACATTGCTTTGCATTATCTTATAAAATTCAGAATTTGTAGTCTGTGACCCAGCTGTTCCACCTTTAAGTATATTTCCTAGCAAAATTACACAAGGTACCAGGAGTGTTTTGCTATACAAAAAGGTACCTATAGACTTAGTCGCTTCAAACAACTTTATTATACACTTAATACTCTGTCAGGATTCAGGAAGGGCTCACATTAGTGATTCTTACACTCCAAATGCCATTAATGGGGTCAATCAGTGTCCTACTGGTAACTGATCTAGTCTAGAGCTTTATGAAGCATTATTCACAGGGCTGTTATCTCGGTGCAGACAGTTGAAGGCTCGCCTCCGATGGATGGGCTCTTCAGCCTCTCTTCACAGAATCACAGAGCTTTTCCCCAAGGTTTCCTCAGCAGGACAGTCAGACTACCCTCTGACCACATACAGACACCTCTGCCTCTCAGATCTGTAAGATGTCAAGGTAAAAACTGTAAATCCTCTTTAGAGATCCCCTGACGGTCAGCAAGATTCAGAATGCAACAAAAAAAAGAGAAAACTTTAGGAAAATAAGTTTTATTATTGATGCAAGACCTAAACACCCTTTCAACTCCAGAAGAGAAGCTGGCAGCTCTCTATAAGAAATATCCTGATCTTCTGGAGGAAAGCAGGAATGTTCAGAAGCAAATGAAGATTCTGCAGAAGAAACAAGCCCAGATTGTGAAAGAGAAAGTTCATTTGTATAATTTTTCCAATGTTCTATTAGCTAAAACATCATAAGTAGATGAATCTTAAGCATTTTGAATAGAAAATTTTAAGTCAAAAAATAATATGATGGATTAAATTGAATATGTAAGTGTTTACAGATGTCATAAGCAAATAAACCTAAGTACATAGGTAATTTTTCAATATATAAAGGGAAATTGCAGACAAATTTCAGAGAAACAGTTATATCTCTAAGGGAGACCTTAGCATACAATAAGAGGAGAAAACTCAGAGGCATAGTTTTGGGTAATATTCTAGCTTTTAAGATTATTATTACACTTGTATGTATTAAATATATTTAGCACATAAAAGCTACATTTTTTAAAATGTTTATTTATTTTTTGAGAGAGAGAGAGAGAGAGTCAGTGGGGGAGGGGCAGATAGAGAGAGGGAGACGCAGAATACAAAGCAGGCTCCAGGCTCTGAGCTATCAGTACAGAGCTTTGTGCAGGGCTTGAACCCACAAACCATGGAATCATGACGTGAGCCAAAGATGGACACTTATCTGACTGAGCCACCCAGGCACCCCTAACAGCTACATTTAAAAAGATGTTTCATATTTCTAGGATTGGAAAATACCCTCAAGGTGATCTTGCCTTTGGAGTTCATTTATTATTCTGTTGTCCTTAGGAGTTTCCTTTAACTTCTTATAAGCAGTTATGTATTTACATAGCTATTTAAATATTTCATTTAGATTTTCCAAGTGTTCCATAGGAGAGTTTTTCAGAATAACTACTTGCCTTAATTTCTAAAAGCAGACATTGATTCTAACTCCTTCTGTGTGCACGTGCATGCATGTGTGTGTGTGTGTGCACATGTGTATGTGTGTCCTTTTCTAGAGCTTCTATTAGTTGTATATGGACTTTCTAGATCAGTAGTTGTTAGTTGACAAAAATATCTCTCCATTTGAAAATGACTAGAGTTTTACATGTTTATAATAACTGCCATTCTAAGCCTTTGAACATCAGCAATCAACAAATAGCAAGTAACAAAGAATTGCTCATCCAAAGAGGAAACACTGAAAACACTTTCCTAGACTGATAACAAGTCTCTTAACTTTTATTTATTTCTCCTTTCCATCTCCTTTTTCCTGGGAAATTTTCTCTACTCTTTTTTCTTTTGTAATTTATCCATTGATTTAAGCAATTATATTTTCAATTTCTAAGAACTTTAACTCTGTCCCTTTTGTGACATTCTACCCTTGTTATACAAGAGTAATAATTTCACCCATGCCTTCCACTGTGGTAGCTTATATTACTTTAAGTTTATTTTTGTTTATTGAATTACTTCAAGGAATCTAGAACAGGTGTTCCATGTCTTTATCCTGGTCTTTCACTTGTGTGTTGTTTGCATACCTGGTGGTCTTTTTATACTGACATCTGAACAACCATCATTGTATAAGTAAATTGTATAAATAAATTTTCCAGCCAAGCCTTTCCTTAAGTGAGAATTCTGGCTGGACAAGGTATCACCTGCTAATTAGTGAATTTTGCTTCTGAATGACAAATCTGAGGAGGAAGGTGTATATTGGTGGTACCAATACCTGCCATATAAGTTTCCCCTAATTTGTTGGTTTACTTTCTTTGGAGACAATTACTTCTTTCCTTTGAATTTCTAACTACCTTCATGAAGGTAGATGATCAAATCTGACATATAATTGTTCATTATACAAATTCACCTGGAGGTGAAAGGAATTGGGGCTGAAATACAGCCCATTAAGACCTGGAAATAATTTTCTCCCTATTCTAAAAATGATATATCTGAGTCAACAGCAGCCATGCATAGGAGTGGCCTGGGAAGAGTAAAATGGGTTCTTACACAGTCTTTCAATTAATCTTCATGATTTTAGATCATGTTTTAATCTTCTTTAGGCTTTGAGATGTTATGTCAAAGAAGAGTGTCCCCCATCTGCACCGAGGTTTTCTCCTGTGTGCCTGGAGGCTTTAGCTGGCTCAGCTCAACTTCTTTCATCTTCGAGGCCTCATTATCCACCACTACAATGTTCCTTTAAGTCCTTAAAAATGGATGACATTCTCTCCTTTCTTTCGTGTCCCCTCTATTTGTGTTGCACAAGGCTCTGTGATGAATGTGGGTGCATAATTATCCCGTTCGAGGGGTCTTGCGTATACATTTTCAGAATGACAGTCATGGGAATATGGACGCCAGAATAATAGGATCAAAAATTGGTGAGTCACAATTCACATTATCTGAATTCCTAAGAAGGAAAGAATTGAATAAATGTTAGTACTCTGCATTAGACACTTATTTTGTATTGATGTTAATTGTGAATTATTATAAATTCAGAAAGGGAGAGGAGACAGCGATCTGTTTATTATACAGATTGCTTAGGAAAAAATGAACATCCAGAAAATAAAGTATTTTAATTTCAGCAAAGTGTTTCCTTGGGACTTTGGGAGTCCTATGATGTCTCTTGTGACTCAAAACACTATTGCATAACAACATTTTGATGAGTTGAAGTGTAAGTGTGAATAAATAAAGAGCATATGGATTAACTTTTCTTTGCCACACATGTGAAAATATTGAGAGAAAAACATGTTTGGCACATATGGCCTGGACTTAGAAAAACAGAAACTATGGGCAAAAAGCCTCAAAGTAGTTCCTAAAACTCACAAAATTCACAATAAAAAAGTTCTCCAATAAAAATGGTCAAAATTAATATTATTAATTATAGTAGTAAGCCTGTACAATTTAGTTATTTCCTTGAGAATAAAGCTTCTTACAAGTTGGATTTCATTAAATTAGATGTATACAGTAGATTAATTAAACAGCCCATACATATTTTTCTTCTAAAAGTTTTTTGGACTTTATCTAAAATCTGATAATGGATTGGTAGCAATGTTAGTAAATATTTCTACACACATACATTCACACATACACAAAGGTAGGGTCAGACTTCCATTTAAAAGTCTTTTCATTGTAATCAGAACTAATTCTTGGCAAGATACTATATATATATATATATATATATATATGTGTGTGTGTGTGTGTATACATATACATATGTATAAAACAAGTTTACATCCCTGATAGGACAGTCACACATACTGTGACATGCACTTTATGGATTCAGATGCTATAGGGACAATACCAACACTACAATTGTTCAGAATTTGAAAAGGCATGAAAAACTTAATAACAGACATGAACTTGGCTGAAATTAAATAAATAGGCATAATTTCAAGTCCAAAGTGTATTTCAATTCCCTTATTTCCTAATACAAAATAGAAGAGACAGATGGATACTATCACATAAGAACAATTTCAACCAGAATGGTCTTAACTGGAAGGTTAATGATCATAAATAAAATGTAACTTAAACAACCAAATGGAACTGAATGTCCTGCCAGAAAAATATATCTCAGGGTAATAAACTATAATATCTTCAGGAAAGCTTCCAGGGAAATAATCACTTTAATTCTCTCAGCAGATGATATCTATAGTAAAGATTATTATTTTTTTTTTACATGAAGGCCCAGATCTGTAACTGCTAATGAATTAGGATTTTTTTTGGACAGGTATGTCCAGTAAATGTGTTGTTGTTGTTATTTTTTATTATTGCTGTTTTGTGAAGGTAGCATTGAAGAGTAAAATTAGAAAACGGACACATCACCAAACACATCGTAAATCAAATTTACTTCAAGATAGAAGAATTGGATTCAGGATCTTCTTCAACCTGAAGAATCTGTTCTTATAGTTATTGATAATCTTCCAAAATAAAAGCTGCTCTGAAAAGACTCACCATAGACTTTAGATCAAGCACATGTCAAAGAGCAGTCATGACTAAATGCTGCTCATATTACAATCACTTGAGAAACTTGAAAAAAAAAATACAGATTCCTGAAGACCAGTCCAGATGTACTAAATCAGAATCTCTTGTGTTAGAGCTTGGGAAACATTAATATAGAGAGCTATGTTTGGAAATAGTAGTTTAAGATATAGATATAGAAGATAAAATACAGAAATGAATAACTTCTCCCATTGCTTCTCATCAGGATCTTCTCTGATAACTAGAGATGGTTGGGATAGTAGTGGAAACAAGAAGCATGTAGAGCAATGTCCTGTCCTGCCTTAATTTTACTTAGGGCCATTACACAGTCACTATGCTTGGGAAAGACGTTGATGTGTAAGAACCATTCACAGAGGATGAAAGGAAAGAACTAATCTAGACAGAGAATGAATTACATGCTAAGATACTTATTACTTTTTAAACCTCCCACTGGCCCCACTAAGAGAGTATTACCATTATTATTTACACTGCACTGATATCAACTGAGAAGGGCGTCTGGGTGGCTCAGTTGGTTAAGTGTCTGACTTTGGCTAAGGGCATGATCTCAGTTTGTGAGTTTGAGCCCCATGTCAGGCTCTGTGCTTATAGCTTGGAGCCTTGAGCCTGCTTTGGATTTTGTGTCTACTTCTCTCTCTGACCCTCCCCCACTTGTGCTCTGTCTCTCTCTATCTCTCAAAAATAAATAAATGTAAAAAAATGTTTTTAAGATATCAACTGAGAAAAGAAGGTCACATGGCATGTAAGTGGCAGAGCTGGGGTTTAAATTCAGTTCTGGTTCTTTTGCAAATAACATACCAGACAGAATCCTCTTGGTGTCTATTATTCTTTAATCCCCACACCATAAATACAATGTTATGGTATAATGGAGTCACATTTCTCAGATCTAATGGGAGAGACAGGTATATCTTTTCTGACACATATGAAATTTGTGATCACCAGTTTGAGGAATCATCATGAAACCACCAGCCTAATTTCCATCTAATGTAGTTTAACTTTTAGGAAGTGTCTGATCAGTATGTCAGATGTCTGATTCCATTATTATGAATGTATCATATTGGTTGAATCATTGAAACCCTAGGCCTAGATTTAGCATCCTGTGTTTATCGTTACCTTCTGATTTATTTCAGGAAAGCAAGGTGCTTCGTTTATTCAAGAGAATCAACAGAAACAATTTTAAAGAAAATTTGATTGAAAAGCTGTTAAATCTATAAATCTAGGTGTGGCTTTCATTCCCTTCTTCGCCAAATGTGATTCCTTATGAGATTTTTTTTGTAAGAAAAATATTCAGAAATGGAAGCAAATTACTGAACATGAATGTACAACCAGGTAGAGGGCAAGAGGGTTCATTTCTATGCCCAGCCACTTGTGTTGGCACCCATGGTAACCACCATGACATTTCACATGAGAGGAAAGTATTTCACTAGCTCACACTAGCTCTCTCCTTTTTAAAAAAGTAACCTCTGCTCCCAATGTGGAGCTCAAATTCACAAACCCAAGAAAAAGCTGTGCTTGCTGTCCCTACTGAGCCACCCAGGAATTCCATCTCTCTCCTTTTTTTTATTGACTCATTAATTCAAAAATGTCCATTTTGTATCTACCTTGTGTTGGGTATTTTCAATTGAACAAGCGGCTTCTAGGATAAGATTAGAGATTAATTTCCAGTGTCTAGACTAGACATGCTGCAAACTTGTTGAAAAAACAAGCAAGTCTTTCTCTCCAAGGACAGCGCTTGACACCCAATCATGGCTCTTGTCACACTTGGAGAATGAACAGTCAACTGCATAATGCCTGTTTGGAATGACGTTTTGTTTTTTATTCACTCCATCCACTTCTATACTTCCCACTTGTCTTCACCAACTCTCAAAGAAGTGGCGTATTACTTCCCCCTTTTGAATGAGTTAATTTCCATGAAAAATATCCTTGAAGACATATTAATGGAGATCACAAAAAAATAATAAAATAAAAGAATAGAATAGAATAGAATAGAATAGAATAGAATAGAATAGAATAGAATAGAATAGAAAAAAGTGTCTTAGAAGTCCTGGGTCCCTTGAGATGATCATGAGGAATAGATATTGCAAAATACCTGAACATCCTGCTTTCCCAAGGGGGAGCGCATCATAAGATTCGGATGTGTTCTCAGTTGTTGCTTTGGTTTTTTCCATGTGCACAGAACACACAGGCACCAAACAGAATAAACACAAATGTGCTCTTTACAGTGAAGACACCCAGCTTTTGGGAAGTTAGAAGAAGGGCCACATGATGCCTCAGAAAATGCCTAGAAGGAACTGTAACTCGACACTAAATTGACTTCTAAAATCTCTTGATTTTAAACTCTAAATTAAGTTACCATATTGGTTAGCATGCAAGTAATAATTATTTGTCTAAGCTTTCCAAAAACCCATAATCTTGGAAAGAAGCAGTCCCATGACCTGCAAATCTCTTGAGTTAGCAGCTCTGGTTCACAGAAGAGAAAACATAAAGAGAAAAGGAGGAAAAACTGACTGAGTGCTTGTAGGTTTCAGGCACTATGCAAGGTGCTTTAGTTAGGCCATCAGCTTCTCTCTCAGTGTGAAGGGACAGATGAGAAGGGGAGAACAAATAATAGTTTAGAGATTCAACAAAAATATATTCTATTCAGTTATTACCTACTGTAGGCATTTCCCATCTACAAGTCTAAGATGAGATGTAGCAAAAATAAAAGAAAACAGTGGGAATATATTTTTTACTTTTGCTTTTGACTGCAAGATCTACCATTGGATCTAAACCCACTGAGAAGCCCTCTCTCTGGTTAAAAGGTGAGTTTCTTAGGATAATCAAACTCTCATCATGATATGAAGCATGACAAACACTTTTATTCTTAACTGTGTTGCCCTTTGGATTGGATTAACAAGAGTAATGTTTTGTGTTCTGTCAATTCCATGTTGAAAATCAGAGGACACACATGTAATGATATACACACATACTAGTTCAGCTTCACTGTACACTCATACCAAACCTACAATGCCTTGTATAATTTTATTCTACTAAAATGTGATTGTTGACCTTGGGGAAGTTTTTTAACTGCTCCAAGTTGAATCTTCTCGTCTACAATACATGACTTTCTGTAACACATATTTTCAGGCTTGTTGAAAGTCTTAAATTACATAAACATGTTAACCATTTAGCAAATAGTAAATACTAATGAAAATATGCTATTTTTCCCAGCTTGGTTATTTCCCAAATGGTGGGGCCTAGGAATGAGGCTTAACGATGGTCACAGCTTCCCAAAATTGTTTGTTTCCCTATCCTATAGAGTTCCTACTCTATACTTGCTGAGAAACGTCTGAATTGCTGACAGTGCACAATTTAGGCTTGAGGTATATCCCTCATTATCACACAATCACTTCCATAGACAAATATACAACACTTTTGATGACATTTCATCAATATATCTCTAGTTTAGATTATGCTTCCCACTAAGGTATCATATTACATGATTAATATAATAAAGCAATATGAATAATAAAATAAATTTTAAAAATATAATTCTCTAGGACACTAATATTATAGTTTCATCAGTTTCTGGAGACTAAACATATAGATAAAGATACCATGCCTTGGGACATGCCTACTTCTTGCATCGTGTGTTTTTGTTGTTGTTTGTTTGTTTGTTTTGTTTTTTTCCCCCAGAAAATTAAGTGTTTTATTTGAATCAAATATTGCTACAAATGGCCAGGTTACTATACATCAGAGAAAGCAGATCTCAGATCTTATCTTGCATGTCAATGTAGATCAATTAGCAATGGATGTCTGTCCCACAGAGTGTTATGTAGTATATGGTGTGTCTGCCACAAACCCAGAAAGTAAGAAAGCCTACCAGCTGCATATTTGTGGTCCTGGCTTTTTGTTTTAAAACATAATCTCAGCACACAGAAATTATAGGTGAAATAAAATTAAACTCTCCTATTTTTTCTATTAAAATTTTTTTAAATGTTTATTTTTGAGAGAGAGACAGAGTGTGAGCAGGGGAGGGAGGGGCTGAGAGAGAAGGAGACACAGAACCTGAAGCAGGCTCCAAGCTCTGAGCTGTCAGCACAGAGCTCAAAGTATAGCCCGAACCCACAAACTGTGAGATGATGACCTGAGCCCAAGTCGAACACTTAACCAACTGTGCCACTCAGGCACCTCAAAAGGTTCCCATTTTTAAATACTTAAGAAGCTTTTAAAAGTGAAACTGACAGGAAGTGTTTGACAGAAACTATCAAGAGATAGCTTTCTTTTTTTGAGCACCTGATATCAAGGGGTTAGTAGTTTGAGTGGATCTTGCATTGGTGACTTCAACGTTGAAGATGATCAGGAAACAAGCTGAACCAGACAGAGTAGGAGAGATGGTGACAGTAGACAAGTCAAGGATCCACAGAATCTCATGTCTTACTCTCGTGTCTTCCATATATGTGAACAAACCATATGACAATTCAAATGCTCAGTTTTCTCATTTATTAAATGAACTTAGCCAGGCTTATAGGACTTAAGGCTTAGAGGGAAACTTATTAAGGTCTTATCATCCAGCAATTTTGCTTTTTTTCACAGATTACTTACCAGATAAAAAAAAGAATAGCAGTAAAATA
>NC_043704.1:18084015-18098064 GCF_006229205.1 Suricata suricatta | reverse complement strand
CACATAGTTGCAGGGATGGTGAGGAAGTGGAGAAATTGTCTAATGGACGTTTGAAGAAATGAAGCTGGAGCTTTCGCATAAGGCCAAAGGTGGGGAAGGCAGGAGAGAATTAGCAGCAATTTAGGGGCATTGAAGCCACCAGTGTGAATGATATTGATGCAGAATAAATAAAGATAGAGAAGGAGAAGCTAAACATTAATGCATGAGGGAGTACTCTAATCCAGCAGTAAAAGAAGGAAGAAAAACTAATGAAGGAGACAAAATAAGCATTTATTTTGTGCCTTGGACAGTATACCCAGGGCTTAGAAAGTGTTTTTCATTTGTCCAACATGTTTCTGAAGTAAATATAAACAAATGGCATTGCCTTCTTGAATCCCACTTTTAACTCCATCAATTTCATTCGGCCAAAGCAATATGAATCAACCTCAGTATAAACTATACTATAAGTTCCAATAAAATAAAATTTATTGGGAGGCATCTAAGATATAGATTCTCTGAAAAGAACTTTACCTATGGATATGAAACTATAATAAAGAATGTTTACAATAAAATAAACAGAGGTGAATTATGATAGTAATATCTTCATTATATATAATCTCTTATTTGGAAAATTAATTTCACTTGATAAACAATTTACCTGACTTGCAGGAGTAAAAACATTCTTGCATAAAGAGTCTATACTTGCTCTGTCTATGTAACAATGATGATCACAGCTTTTATGGCTTGATGCCCTATGGCGACAGACATGCCAAGAGAGTTAAAGGAGTTAATCCATATAAAGCTCTTAGAAGAATACCAGAAACACAATACAGAAGGAGTTCTCACTGTGCATCTGTTGTGACTGTGTATAATGTTTCCCTTTTCCTTCTCACTATATTGCCTCGGAAGCCGGTGGGCATTTATAACTCCTCCCTGTTGCTTGTCCATTAATTCTAGAAATTTTTCGCTGCCAGTACCTCTCCGATTCGCTGTTACCAATCCCACCATCCTGGTTTAGCCTTTTCTGGCATCTTGCAATCATCACCTGACTTTCCACCAGCCCTCAAGTTTCTCCTTCTCCAAGATAACACACACTAGGACTGGTGGTTTGACCTTTCTAAAGTGATTTTGAAATTGTAATCTTCCTTCCTAAAAATTGCACTTTTTCTACTCTCTGAATTAAGGTCACACTGTGAATTGGCATTCAGGATATCCTACTATCAGGAATAAATCTATCAAGTTTAATCATTTAGCTTCTAGACGAACTGGATTATTATTTGTTCTTTATTTTTTTAATAGTTTATTTTTGACACAGAGAGAGACAGAGCACGGGTGGGTGAGGGGCAGAGAAAGAGGGAGACACAGAATCTGAAACAGGCTCCAGGCTCTGAGCTGTCAACACAGAACCTGAAGCAGGGCTCGAACCAGGGAACTGAGGAGATCATGATCGGAGCCGAAGTTGGACACTTACGGACTGAGCCACCCAGGCGCCCCATTATTTGTTCTTTAAACACAGTTTGAATATATGCACCTCTCGTGATCAGGGAAGTGGTCATATTCTCTCAGAAGAGTCTTCACTATATCAGGACGCATCACCTTCAAACCTTCCTGATTCCCCAAGGGACCACCTACCTTCATCATCTGCCTTCATCTTTGTGCTTCATGTAACATGTGTCTTCTGTTTCTTTGTATTGAAGATGTCTACATATCTTCTTTCTATCAATATTATAATCATTTTGATATGTATATAGTCCTCAAAAATGTATGTTGATATAATTAATGAATGGATGAAAAATACATTTGAAGGTTCAAAAAATAATTCTACAGTGAAATTTTCCTTTTTAAAAAAATACTGCTGAAATAGCTAAATAAGCAAGGTAGAAACAGTTAATTACAGGGATATTTTATATGCATATTATCAAATAGAATGTCATTTTAAACTAAAGGCCTATTTGATATCTGTTTGGTATAAATTAAGTGATAATAAATTTAAAAAACTTAGATACCAATTATTGTCACTATCAAATTCATGTGGGGAAAATGCACATGAGGCATGGGAGTCTATCCTGTCTATTACAGGAGAGGCAAGAAACAAATTCTGTTCTTGTGAAAGACTTAATGAGGGGAAAAACAGAGGATGGAGAGCCCTAATCTGACCCTCAAACAAAAAAGTCCTTTGAAAATAATGAAGTGAGTGATTTCCTTCCCTCTCTTGGCAATGCCATTTCAATCTCTAAGAATTTCCTATCCACTTCTTGACCTTTCAGATAAGGTCATCACCAAAGGAAATGTCTTATTTCAAGAGTAACTGCCGACTTTAGAAATTTTAGAGAGTCTCAGGGTATAGACCCTGTTAGATCCTGTGCTGAAGGGGAAGAGTAAGCAAGAGTTATTTGTGAATGAAATCACTTGACAGTGAATTTCAAAGCCTTTGGTGTTTCATGAATATAGAGCTGTGCTGTGTTCAACTGGACTGTAAATAATTCTAATATTCCAAAATATTTCCTAATTGCTTATGTCCTGAAATAATACTTTTGTGATTTAGGATTGTCACACACTGATAAGGTCATATTTGTTTTAGAAATTTAAAATTATAAAAGCAAAATAAAAATTGAGCTAAAAAAATACATTTTTGTCAAATAAAATGTCAATACTATACCCTACCTGGATTCATGAAATTCAAATAAGATATTAATTGTCTACAAATATATTTATATGTATAAAATGCTTTATTTTAAACTTTTAAAACCATATATGTATCTTAAAATAATTTACAGTGATTGTATAATAGTAGCTATAATGTTAAAGTTTCCTTTTAGTTACTCTACCTTTTAAATGTCTGCATCAGATTTATTTATCCAAGGCATAAAGGCAAAAACATAATGAAATATATTTGCCTTATAAAACATAGCAAATTAGTTGCAAAAAATACTTAGACATAAGACACTCTTGTCATGAAAATAATTGTTGCAAAGGTTTTAAAGAAATTGAATTGAGGAAATAATTGCTTTTTAACTGTATCAGCTTTGTTTGTCCTCATCAATTAGATCTATCACAATATTTTTGTTATATCATTAAAATACTTTAAAATAACAGAGCAAGTGATTTAATAAGGATACTATCCCAGGAGAAACCAAATGAAGTGTAGGAAGCAGGATAGGAAAAAAACAACAGATTTTGTCCTTGGTTTTTGTTTAAGAAATTTAAGTAGCCATTGTAGTAAAATCATCAAAAGTATCTATTTATGACTTAACAGTGGTCCTTTGCAAAACCTGTAATTTGTAAGAACACTAAATTAACTCTTATAAACATCTGTATGCCATTTTTCATTCCCGGGGTTTTCCAGGCAAAATTTAGCTAAACACTACCCAGGAGGCTTTCCAAGTGATATCAAGTACAATTACTATGTTTGTGAAATATATATTTTATAATTTGATGTGTTTTTTCTCAGTGTGTTCCCCCTAACTTACATTTATTCAGTCATACATTATAATATTTAAGAATAGCATCCTCTTCAAAATGGGGATAGATAAGCTTGGTTTAGCTCAACTGATAATTAAATGGAAATCTTTGAAGTGTCATTGTTACTAGATTCCAATGAGCAAACTATTCAATATAATGACTTTGTCTGTTATTATACTTCCATTTTTCTCTTTATTAATATCCCAGAGTGATTAAGAAGATATTACAGTTTAAATATGAGATGTTTGGGGGAAAATGTCATGCATAGCCACCTGACCACCTCTCTGTGCCTCTTACATATATGCCACCTGACTCTGTAATAAAGACGAGCTGTCAGGGCATTCACAGTCTCTTGAGAAATAAACAATAGACCATTAAGGTTAATTTGATGAAATTCAACAGTTTTATCTCCTTGACTTGGTAAAGAGTTTAAAGAACGAATATGAATGAATATGATTGCCTCCTACTGTGATTCTCATGTGGTATGTACACTCAGTAAATGCTGTTCCCTCTTGGAGTGTGTGTGTGTGTGTGTGTGTGTGTTTCCTTTGAGATTCAGAAACCAGATGAGGTGAAAATGTCAAGTTCCCTAAAGGAGACTATTTTTTTCTTAAATGTATGAATTTAAGCCTCATACAGGAACTAACACTGTAACTTATGCTGAGTTAGAAAAATTTGTGTTGTGTTTTAAAGAGAAATTATTAAGATAAATGCTAATCCAGATTATTCAAGAGCTGTTTAGGAATATTCCAAGGAAAGGAATTTTCCCAAAATAAGGAGTCATAGCTTCCATGCAAAGCACTGTGTGAAGAACAGCACAAAACAGGGGTCAGAAGTGGGAAGTGTGGTGCGCATTCCGGGGTCCCTGAGACAAAAGCGTGAAGAACCAAACAAAAATTAGGCTTTGAAAGTGAGAGCTGAATCTTCAAAAAATTTAGTACAAAATAAAATAATAATAATAATAATAATATAATAATAATGGTTGGCATACATGAATTTCTATACTTTTCAAATAGCACAAACAAAATGTTTTTGTGTGAAGTATCAATTTGAGTTCAGGATTCAGGAGTGGGAGTGGAGGAGTAGGAAAAGCATGGTGTTCATGCTTTGAATGAGAAATTCAAAAGTGAGGGTACGGCTTCAGGTATTTGTAGCAGGCTGTGTAACTTTTGACCCCTCCCCCATTCTCTGAGAATAACCAACTATTCTCTGCTCTTATATTGTGATGGAAAACTTGAAGAAAATTTATCCATGCCAAGCTTCCTGAATATACTAATATTTGATCTAATTACCACAACAATTACAGAAAGTTAGTGAATCAGTGTCTCTACCTGACAAATAAAAGAAAAATTAAGTTTACAGGGCTAAGATGATTTTCCCAGGATTATATAACCAACAAACTACCGAGTGGGGACTCGACCAAACTAAACTTTGCTTTTCCCAAAATGCTTTACTGTATTAAGTAAAGACATTTTTAGACAAGAGTAACAAGTCATTTACAAGTCATTTGAACCTTTAAAATAGTGTAGGGCAACAATCACACACACACACACACACACACACACACACTCTCTCACACACACACACACATACACACACACACACACACACACACACACACACACAGAAGGATAAGGCACATTTGGGCATTTGAAATTGTCTTAATAAGGGTCTAGCCTAGTGTAGAATTAGATCCCTTGCTAAAAAAAAGTTAAATTAATCTTAGAAATTTCGCTCTCTTTAATAATGAAGTGACCACCTCAGTCATTAGTAATTAATTGTTTTTAATGTATATGTGAAATGTCACACGGTTACTTCCAAAGATAAATCATGACGGTGAGAATATGTGGGGAGACAAATAATCCCACATTTTTAAGCTTTAGTATATTTTAAATATATGGGGCTTCCAATTTATTTTGATATAATTGGTGGTGAAAGTAATGGCATCAAGCATTAGTGGAGGATTTTAACTAGAATCATGTGCTACGTAAAGCTGTTGGACAGAGTTTAAAGGATCAGAATGTTGAAGGATATAAAAAAAATGGCAAACGCTTAGTTGATTTTGTAAGAGATTTTAAATTAAAGCAGCAAACTCTTTAAAGCATCACACAATGGGCAGAATGAAAATGAAAGCTAATTAACCTCAATTCTTTTTTAGTTGCACAGCTTTATCATAATCTTCCATGGGGTTCATGACCAGAGGATTACTAGACCTTGAGAAGTATTTGGAGAAGGGGTCAAGGTCGGAACCAAGGCAGCCATGTGAAACTCAACTGGCCTGTTTGGGCATGCCTGTGCCAGATGCCCACTTCTGATACAGATTTAGAAGTAGGTATACAATAAGGTACTGTGTCTACATATCTACCTTGCAAAGATGCGTTTGTATGAATACGTGTGTACGTGTGTTATAAGAATGTGAAATAATATGTGTTAATCATGATAGAGGATAGTTTGAGAGCACATTTCCTACCAATTTATTTTAAAGGCACTGCCAGAAAAGAATGCAAGTATTTATTAATACTGTTGATTGCAGTATTGTTTATGATAGTAAATATTCTAATAATCTTAATTTTCAATACTAGAAAAAGAATGAAATAAGTACTGGAATATTCATAAAATAGAACACATACAGATATAAAAATCCATGCAGTAGAAGAATATTTAATGATGAGGGGGTGGAATAGTGACAGGGTATTTACAAATAATCACATGTATCAATTTATATTATGTAAGTATGTTCATATAATTTATATGCACAATATATATGTCTTTACGGAAAGACTAGTAAGAAAAACACTAAAACATTTAGATCATATTATCTAAATGGTGGAGCCAGATGTACTTTTTTGTTAATGCTTTTAGAATTTTCCCATTTCTTGGGGCACCTGGGTGGCTCAGTCTGTTGAGCGTCGAACTTTGGCTTAGGTCATGATCTCACCGTTTGTGATTCAAGCCCCTTAGCAGGCTTTGTGCTGACAACTCAGAGCCTGGAGCCTGCTTTGGATTCTGTGTGTCCCTCTCTCTCTGACCCTCCTCTGATCACACTGTCTCTCTCTGTCCCTAAAAAATAAATAAATGTTAAAAAATTTTTTTTAATTAAAAAAAAGATTTTTCCCATTTCTTATCAAATAACATCTTTTATCTATTATACTAAAAATATGGTTTCTAATTATCAACATTTGCAGAAAACAGAGTCATGCCCTAAATGAATTCAAGGTATTATAAACATAACAAATACATTTTTCATGCAGCCAAAACTAAGCTCCTAAAGTTTATTAACTGAAAAAAATTAGCAAGCTGATTACATTACCTTAGGCTGCAAAGTAAATAGGCCTGCATCTCTTTTCCTACTGTGCTTTTATTAAAATAGTTTCTTTGATGTTCTTATTTAATATATTAATATCCTTTTAATAAAGTTGTGTATCCACCAACACATTTTCATTTACTGGCACATGATATTTCTATCTCTAAAGCTGAAATGAACTTTAAGGCTGAGACCTGCACAGGCAGGTAATTTGAGTCCACACAGTGGCTCCAACCTCCCATTTCCTACCACTCTTTTGGAGCCATTTCATTGCCGGTGTATGATTGTGCACATTTACCGGATCCTCTCCAACACAAGAAATTATCTTTAGTAATATTTTCTGTATAATAAAATACTTATTGAGATAATTTTGAAAAATACAAATGCATTTAAAAATTTTTTAATTTGAGAGGGAAAGAGAATGAGAGAGAGAGAGAGAGAGAGAGAGAGAGAGAGAGAGAGAGGGATGGAGGAAGAGAGAATCTTAAACAGGCCCCCACTCATCACAGAGGCCAATGAGAAGCTCAATCCCAGACTCTGGGATCAATACCTGAATCAGGAGTCGGATGCTGAACTGACTGAGCCACAAGGGCATTCCACTAGTGCTTAAAAGATAAATATCCTACCTTTGAGAGATAAACCCGCCTATTATTTTACAGAAGAAAGAATAGAGAAAGAAACTCAAAATGTTGACAACTTTGGATTTAACTTAAGAGCATGGGAGGGAGAAAGGGAAAGGAGAGAATTAGAGACAGAGACAGAGTGATCAGCAGGGAGAGATGGAGATAGAAAAAGGGAGGAAGGAAGAGAGAAAGAGAGAGAGAAGCAGAGAAGAAAGGAAACAGAGGCCTCTTTTGTTGACTGACAATTTATTGAACAATCTATTCTGGGAGTCCAAAATATACTCAATTGGAGAAGTAGCATAACAGACATTATATAATATCCAGTAGAACACAATACCCAGCACACTCTGACTCTATGACTCTGGGAGTTTTATGAGCCCTTGGAGAGAGAAGGCCAAGGGGAGCAGAAACTCCTGTTCATGACTCTTTTCCAGCAATTTATGAGTGAAGGAAGTGAGGTTGGTGCCGAAGACAAACTGGATCTTTGTTTTCTGTGCTCTGACATTCTTTTGAGAGCCAAGTATACCTTAAGGAGCAGGGACTCCTTTGGACTTCTTGACATTGATCTCCTTCCTCTTTTAAAATTTCTCATTGTAGCAAGTGGCTTTCTTCAACTTATCCTCATATCTGCTATATTTTAAAATATATAAGTTATTAGTTTCCCAATTCATTAATGCAAATATATATCAAAATATAAGGTTTTTACTCCTGTAGCTTATGGCATAGTGATGCTAAAATGACCATTAACATTTATTTTATTGTCATAAATCAAGTTTAGTTCAGGGAAAAAATTTGAAGTGGGTTAAAAGATCTTATACTACTAGGAAAAATAGTTATAGATAGAGAGTATACAAGAAAAGCAATATATTGGTTATCTGAACAATATTGCTTATGAATCATTATAAATACATGTATACATTTATCAGTACCTACTAATGATATTTGCATTGTGGCTATGCATATGAAATAAAAGTCAAGGTGTTGTGTTAATTAGAATATATGAGTTTAAATATTGATTAAATCTTAATGGACTTTGAAGTTTGAACCCATGTGTTTAATTAATTTTATTTATTTCAAAGTTTATTTATTTTGAGAAAGAGAGATAGACACAGAGAAGTGGGGGAAGAGCAGAGTGAGAGAGAGAGAGAGTCCCAAGGAGGCTCCACAGTCAGCAGAGCCCAATTTTGGGCTAGACCCCATGAACCACAAGATTATGACCTGAGCTGACATCAAGAGTTGGGGATTAAACCAACTGAGCCATCCAGGTACCCCTGACATTTGAACTCTTTTAAACTAAAGCTTCATTTGATCCAAGACCAAATACTGGTCATAAAACAAAATTGACATTGTGTTTTGGTCATTTAAACTTGACTCTTTAATGTTTTAAGAAATTTACACAAAAACACAAGTTGAAGTGTAAATCACTTTATCATTTTGAGAAACAAAAATGAACATGCCAAACTTTTCTTGTATTTGATGGAAACCTAAAGTTTATACCCTTTATGCATCTGCAGGCACCTGCATGGCTCAGTCAGCTAAGTAAACCGACTCTTGATATTAGCTCAGGTCACGACTTCGCAGAGAGAGAGAGAGAGAGAGAGAGAGAGAGAGAGAGAGAGAGAGAGAGAGAATCTTAAGCAGGCTTGGCACTGTCTGTACAGAGCCCAATATGGGGCTTGAGTTCTCACAACTGTGAGACCCCGACCTAAGTTTAACTTAAGAGTCAGGAGCACTTTACTGACTGACTGAGCCAGCCAGGTTCCCCTAGAGTGTTGTCTACAGATTTGCACAATGTAAAAAAATATTCAGATACTTTGCTTAGCCTCATTGTATTCCAAATTACTGCTTCAGTAAGATTTCTAAATATGCCATGTTCTGTAGATAAGTGGTCTTCGAACAGGGACATGTGTGTATCTACCCCACAGTCCAAGGGCCATGTTGTGTGGATTATGCAAAAAGGACCAATATCTAGACATTCACAGGACTTCTTTTCAAAGGCACCTGTTCTGCAGGTTCATATCCTCCTTTCTCAACTGCCTTTCACAAAGATCCTTCTCCTGTTTATGACAGAAAGACATTCTTCCCACATATTCTGTCTCTAACTACAGTCCTAGAGAGTACAAACTCTTTGGTCAACCGAAGGAATCCTACACAAGGCTGGTGCAAGCGTTGAAAAGCAAATGGCTGAGATAATCAAGAAACATATATATATATGTAGGATGTTTAACTGACTGAGCTACCCAAGCACCCCCAAGATAATTTATTTTTGAGAGAACAAGTGAGCAGAGAGAGACAGAGAATGGGAGAGAGAGAGAATTTCAAGCAAGCTCCACACTCTCAAGGTGAAGCCCTTTGAGAGGCTCCATCTCAGGAAACTGAGTCAAGATCAAGAGTCAGACACTTAACTGACTGAGCCACTCAGGAACCCCGATGTAGGCTCTTTACTACATACCACTAGATATTCTAATAATAATGAAATCCAAAAGAAATGTTAGAAAATAAATAATTAAATAATTAATATTTACTTATATTCCTATAATTGTTGCAGAAAATAATAAAATGTTTAATAAACTAACTCCAAGTATTAGGATATGTTCTTTATGGGAGTGAAATGGAATTATGTGCTCTGAGAGAAAAAGGGAAAAATAAAGGATTGCTAGCTGCTAGGGAATATTAATACAATATTTTTGTATTAATAATGGTGAGGACCAAAGTACCATTATATATTTTATCCCATACAGTACCATTTTAAAACCATGATAATTTATTTTAAAATGTCTATATTGACAATATGCCAAAAGTCACACACCATTTATAACTATTATGATAAAAAAATCTGTATGTCTATCTAAAAGTTTATAAGTGAGTTTTTAGGTTTTCAAAATTCATTGCCTTTAAGGCAATTGAGAAAAAAATGTACAGCACTGTCTTGCAGCCTTTGTGTATCATTGTACCCATTTGCCTATGGGTTGGTGAGCCCATATGAAGGGCTTTTACATATTCAGATTTGTGGTTTCACATCTTAGCTGAGTGGTAGGAATGGAGTTATCATTTAATTCTTGAGTGATGGATGAACATAGTGTCAGACTTAAGAGCAGTGTTGAAGATGAAGATGAATTCATCCTCAGAAGATCTAAACATTGCAGTCAGTATCTACAGAAAAGTGTAGATACTCTTCTTTATTCCTTTGTGTCTTTGGTCTTCATTTATAAAATAGGATGCGCCAGAAGTGCCTGCCTCATTGTAGCTGGATGTCAGCAGCAACCGGAGAGTGTGGAGTCTAAAGGATCATGTTTTATTCTAAAGAATGATTAACCTAAATAGAATACAATTATATTTACCATCTTTAAAAGATCAGCCTATGTGATTGAAGAGCTTGGCAGAAGTAGAAATGTTAGTAAAGGGGAAGCCAATTAAGAGTCTGTCACATCAATACAAGCGGAGGATTTATTATTGTTCACACTAGGATGAAGGCAAAGGGGCAGGAGACGGATAAATAGATTCATGAGGAATTGACAGGTAAAAATGTCAGAAGTGACTGATGAGTACAAATGAGAATGATGTATGGGCACTCAGATTTCTGACTTCCATAGTTGGATGGATGGTTGTGCCATATTGCAAGATGGGGAATGCTGGGGAAGAATCGAGTTTAACAGTGAAGAAAATGATTATTATTGTGGATGTATTGATTTGAACCAGGCTCTGAAACATGAAAATGTATGTGACATAACAACTGGCTGTCTAAGTGCAGAGTTCAAACAAGATGTCTTGATGCTATGTATCCAAATGGGAAAGTCATTTTTCATAGGATACCCTGATGGTTTTTACTTTTTCTGAAGTAAGAATAAAAGCCATCTGCATGGGGGAGTGTGAAAGGAGAGAGCCTGAGGCCAGGAGTTTGAGAAAAGTAGAGAAGTTCAGAAATGGTATTGTATCATTCAGGTGAACATATTATCTATGATAACTGTGCTAAGAGTAATTAGCAGTCCTCAACTTCCTTTCAGAGGAAGGCTATAAACGAAAATATTTTAATGGAGGTTGGCATCCATTCTTGGGAACATAGAGAGCTCACATTAATAACTAGTATGGCAGTTTTAAGATTTTTAGGAGACCTCCTTGGTTGAGTAGTTAAAACACTGGAAAATTTTCTTATTATTGGATGAAGTTTACTAATATAAGATAGAAGTTTATACTTGAATACTCTCAATATGGGTTTATATCTGAATTGCATCCCCCCTCAAAACAACTGTGTTTGCAGGTGAAAACAAAGCTTGAATTCTTGGAATTAAGATGAAAAAACAAAAAAATAATAGTATCTGACAAATTGATATATATGTGTGGGATGTGATAGGAGTTTGAAGTTGTAGAAAGGGTATCAGCAGTCTGGATGAAGACGCTTGCTTACAGTCAGAGCTGTTGGAGGAAAGATTGGACAGGATCTATTCTTGTCTCCTGATGTCACCTTCAGAGAATGATTGTCTTCCTTTATTATGGAAATCTCAGCAAGAGGTCAGACTGACAAATGTGGCTGAGTAAAGTCAGGACAGCATAAGGATATTAATGTAAGGAGCTGATTATATAAGCCATACTAGACTGTCTTCCCTTTTGTGATTTTTCCCCTCTATTCCTCTTACCCTGTGCATCTCAAGGATAATGTAAAAGGCAAAGGAGACTTCCTTCTCTCTCAAGGCAGTCCCAAGAAACTGACTGAAGACTGAATTTTGTTAAATGGGGAGTGCCCTCTGGAACGCCACCTAGAAAAGAGCAAGTGAGACAGAATTAGGTAGAGAAATAAAATGAACTGCACTGCAGCTGCTTCAGCAATGTCAGCTGGTCCCACAGGGAATTCTAAAACTGGGGTCGCCCTTCGGAGATCTCTACTTGAGACCAGGGAGCCAGGCCTTTGGACACTGGAATGACCCATCATAGGTGCCAATCACTAGGGACAGGGGAAGTGGTAGGGCAGCTCCCTTGGCATGAGAGCAGCTGCTGGAAGGGGATACAGGCAGCACTGTTAGGAGAGCTGGGAAAATAAGTGCAGCAAAACTGAGGGGAACATGAGCAGCATCCCATAATAGCAGCTACATTTCTTTCCAAGTCACTCCTTTCAAAGAACTTCAAGATAAGTATTTGACCAGAATAGCTGCTTAGTGATAAGGCAACAAAAGAGCTGTTCTGTATCAGACTGCCCATTCAAGGCCACTTTAGTTCTCTCTCAATCTCTTTCTCTCTCTCCCGTTCCCCCTTCTCTCTCTCTCAACTAGTCTCTAGGGATACCAATTAGGGTTAGGCTTCTGATCTTCTCCAATACACATTAATAGACCAGGTCGCTAAAGCCCCCATGACATATGAGCTGAAAATGAACCCGACTGGTGGCCAACAAACTATTTCTGTAAAGGGGCAAATCATAAATGTTTTAGACCTTACAGGCCACATAGTTTCACAGTGCATGAAATCTGCCACAGACAGGACATACACAAATAGGGGTTGTTGTGTTCCAATAAAAATGTATGTATACATACTGGTGGTAGCCCAGTTTTGGTCTATGAACTATTATTTGGCAACTCCTGATTGAAAACCCTGAAACAGATAAACTATAAGAGAAAAAAAAAACCATATACAGTACACCATCTAAAGCAGTACTATCGAAACAGATGGTCCAAAATTTTTCTGTAAGATATAAATTATTCATAAGAGATAATGAAAAATATTGGCAATATGAATCAATAAGGACTTATTAAACACAAAAGTTGACACATTAGATATGAGTTAAATAAGAATATCATTAAAGATTCAATGGAATAACTAGGAGGATGAATACAGCCTAAGAAAAAAATGAGTGCACTGGAATATCGAAGAAAATCTCCCCAGGAGGTAGAGGATAAAGAGAAACTATACAAAAGAAACATAACAGATATTCCATACAGTAATGGGTGTACCAATCACTTGGTCATAGAGTACTAGAAAGGTCTGGGAGGGTGTGGGAATCACTGGAAAGGAGAAAATAGGAAATAATGCCACATTTCCTGGAATTAAAAGAAAAAAGACTTCTGGTTAAGTCTTCATAGGTTGACAAAGAGGTAGGTAGAAAAAGCCCTTACTTAGACACAAAAAGAACTTAAGAACATAATTAAAAAGGGAGAAATTTACAGCTTTCAAAAATAACAAAATACCAATAAAGGTATAAGAATCAGATAGACAAGATAATGCTTAAAAGAAACCAAAATGCATAAAGTCAATAATGTGATAATTTTCACATATTGAAGGAAAAGAATATTGAAAATAAATATTATAAGCAACCAAATTGTCATGTAAATTTCAGTGAAATAAAAATGAGCTAAAGGTTTAAACTCAATAAAGAAAGGTTTAAAACCAGCAAAGAAAGGCAAAGAAAGGCAGTTTCTAAAAGCAGAAAGGAAAATAGAAAAGAAATGGTAGAAATAATAAATGCAATAACAAATCACAAAAGTGATAAACCAAAATATTATAAATTAATAAGATAGATTCTAAAAACCTAAGGAAAAATAGCAACAAAGATGCTAATAAAAATATATAATAAAGAGGTGATTTACTTCACTCAGCATGACACCCTCAAGGTCCATCCACTTTCCTACAAATGGCCATATGTCATTCCCTCTCATTGCCATGTAGTACTCCATCGTGAATATATACCACATCTTC
>NC_043704.1:18054615-18083915 GCF_006229205.1 Suricata suricatta | reverse complement strand
GGGGGAAGACAGGTGGTGGTGATGGTGGTGGGCACTTGAGGGGAAGAGCACTGGGTGTTGTATGGAAAACAATTTGACAATAAAATATTATGGAAAAAAAAAAAAGAAACAGTAAAAAAAAAAAAAAGAGGTGATTTAGAAAACAACAGAAATTTTAAAATACAATGAAAGGGCATCATATTGAGAAATTCATGAACATATTTGAAGGCCTAGAATAAATAAATACACTTCTAGATTATAAAAATAAAACATGGCACCAAAAGATTGAAAACTTTAATGAGAAAATAGAATTAAATTTTTTAAAAATGTTTTATTTATTTTTGATACAGAGAGAGACAGAGCATGAGAGGGAGAAGGGCAGAGAGAGAAGGAGACACAGAACCGGAAGCAGGCTCCAGGCTCTGAGCTAGCTGTCAGCACAGAGCCTGAAGCGGGGCTCGAACCCACTAGCGTGAGATCTGACCTGAGCCGAAGTCGGAGGCTTAACCGACTGAGCCACCCAGGCGTCCCAGAATTAAAATTTTTAAATGCTAATTAAGAAACAAATTTCCCTTTTTTTTCAGTGCCAGACTTAGGTGGTTTTACTCTTGAGTTCTACAGAAATTCAAACAATAATTAACACTTATACAAATCATAAATTCTGTCCAGCTTTATATTTTCAATGATGATTATGCATCTGTTCACACAACTGAAAAATGAGGTGTAGAAAAAATTCATTAAGAATGTTTAAAAAATGTAAATGCAAAAATTCCAAATGGAACATTTGATAATTTAATCTGATTGCCTATGTTAAAAAAAATCAAGTGAAAGTAGAATGTATCTTAATACAAAAATTGATAAACACTATAATATTCTACTAATGCAATATACTAAAATATAGCAAGCATTCTATATAATAGAAAAAATTAAGAGTATGAAAAACAAATAAACAAGCATTCCCCAATCACTGGTTACTCTTTAACAGAAAATATAATATGGTCAATGCAATAAAGAAGGTACAAAGGGGAATAAAAGAAGCATAAGACTTGCAAAAATTATTACTTTAGCAGAAGATATTTTCATCTACATAGAAAGCCAATAGAATCTATAGACAGACCATTTAAAACAAGAGAATTCAACAAAATGGTTTAATTCAAGATAAATTCACAAAAAATAAAAGCATCATTTTTATATTAGGAACATCTACAAAATATCAAATATGACTGAATTTTATTATTATTGTTCTTGTAAAACATCTTGGAGTAGGTAATATTTTATGGGTTCCATGGTTTTCAACTTAGCAAATTTTTCTGATTAAAAGGTCAATGTGTTGTTGCCATTTACAAAGAATTCTATTACAGCGTATAGGAATGTATATTGTCAACATTTACTCAAATCGTCATTTTAAAAGTTTTGAAATTAGCAAGAAATGCACTAGCTAGAAGTCAAAGGTATTACTGTTAGATTTATCTTTATTATTTTTACTCAATTATACACAACAAAGCAGTTGCAAAAGTAAGAAAAGGATAATGTCAACCAGGGCAAAGACAAGGTGAGTAGATACATAACATGTCAAAACTCTCTTCAGTCTACTCTGTGGTTCCTTATTTACAATAAAAGTAGTTGCTTTTTCCTTGCAGAGTCTCTCTTCTTTTTTTTTTAATTTTTAAAAATGTTTTATTTATTTTTGATACAGAGAGAGACAGAGCATGAGAGGGGGAGGGGCAAAGAGAGAAGGAGACAGAGAACCAGAAACAGGCTCCAGACACTGAACTAGCTGTCAGCACAGAGCCCGATGCGGGGCTCGAACCCACGAACATGAGATCTGACCTGAGCCGAAGCCGAAAGCTTAACCGACTGAGCCACCCAGGTGCCCCCAGAGTCTCTCTTCAATGTAACCCTAAATGTCTATGTACCTCTTCTGTGTTTTTATTTTTATCACCCAATCGCTTCTTGGCCGTTTGACTAAGATCAAGTGTAATATCTGTTCTTAACAGTTTAATATTTTTATCACCCAAGCAGTGTAAAATAATGAGGCTCAGCTCTTATTTACAATAATTTTACTGCCATCCTGCATGAGGATATTTGAAGGATCTTCTGAAGGACCTTTAACTAAGCACAAATCTGCATAATGGTCCAGTTGGTACATTTGAAATTATAAGTTGGCTCATTGATTTCCTTGACAGAAAACTAAGAGAAAGGAAAAATATGAGATTTTTTAAAAAATGGAAATTACATCAAAATTCCTGAGATTTGAAAGAATATGCTCCATTGCTATTGTAGACAAAAACCAATGCAATGGTTTTTCAGTAGCTGACTGACATCAGACAGGAAGAATAGAAGGGACTATTAATTGGCTTCAAGTTTTTATAATTTTTCTCTTTGGGCAATCATATTGTACTCACCATTCCCAGAGGATTTCCCATTTTAAGACCCAATATTCCATACAAGAAGTACACAGATGTAAGAGCATGCAAAGTTAAAAGTAAGAAGTACAGAATCTGGTACAGCTGGGGATAATTAGTAAAAAAAACAAAAAACAAAAAACAAAAAAAAAGTGTTTGCCAAAAATAAAAGGAAGTTGGGTAGACAGATTATTTTTTTAGCCAGGCTTTGGGAGATCCAGGGAAAGAGAACATATTTACAACCCCCATCTCTTTGCTTCCATCCCATGGAATCTGGCAAAAGAAATTCCATTGTATAAAACATCTTAACATCACCAATGATACTTATAATTCAGCTGAGATCCTCCTAATGAAAGAGCTGCTTCTAATAACATTTGAGAAATCAATCAATCATTTCTGAGGCTCTATTTCTCTTTTCAAGCCAATTCTGAATCTTAAACATGACATTTGAAATTCCAAAGCAGTCATTCCAAATGACTATATCTGTTTTAATCTTTTATTTTCTGTACCTGAATGCAAGTGTGTGACAGTATAAGGTTACTGTTCTATAAGATTAACTACTTCAGTTAGTTTCCTGTAGAAGCAAATGTTCTCCTGAGTTAAAAATTCAATGGGATAATGATGTGTTCATAAAACTGAATTTATCAAGATTTTATCAAATTCGACAAATGGTGATCAGCATCTGCTCTGAATCAAGCAGATGGATATCAAGGGATGTAGAACTTGCTTAGAATCAATTCCTCATCTCCAGGCCCTTGCAGTTTAGCTAACAAGATAGACCGTGTTTTTTTTCTAATGATTAAAATGTTCCGCGTTGGGAATGCTATGCATTCAATGTTGTCTGGGCTTTATATCTACCTTCCAATGGGATATTTTACCAATTGGTGGAACTGAAAATATTTCTAATTGCATATTTCCTTTTTGTTGCTGTTGAAGCAGGGTGCACATATTGAGGAAATTAACAGTAATGAGGATCACTAGTTGAACATAATTATGTACATAATCAGAATATTTTAAAGATTTAGGTAAGTCAAGAGAAGTTATACCCGATCTTTTCATAAACGAGAAGAAATTCAATTTCTTCTTGTGAAGTCAACTCAGATTTATACATGCTTGAATGTATTTTTCATTGACTCTATTTGCTACTCATTAAACTGCCAATGTATATTAATCCCGAAGTTTGAAATTGTATTCATCTATGATGTCTGAGTGAAGAACTTGGTCCTCACTTTTTCTTTAAAACTGGAACTGTGGGGCGCCTGGGTGGCTCAGTCAGTTAAGCAGCGCACTTCGGCTCAGGTCATGATCTCGCGGTTCGTGGGTTCGAGCCCTGCCTCAGGCTCCGTGCTGACAGTTCATTTTAGTATATGTGCTGCCGAAGCAAGCACTGTGCTGACAGCTCAGAGCCTGGAGCCTGCTTCAGATTCTGTGTCTCCTTCTCTCTCTGCCCCCCACCCCCTGCTCATGCTCTTTCACTCTGTCTCTCAAAAATAAATAAACATTAAAAGAAAAACCTGAAACTGTATCCTTGATTTTTCAAACTTTAAAACCCTTGAAAGAATATTTTCACCAGTTCACTAACGGTTAATAAATAGTTATAAGTCTGCACCTAAGTCTAAGGTAAAGAAGTGTAAGGTTTTTTTTTGTGATGTTTCCATTTTGAATTTTACACTTTCTTGACATCCTTCTCTTCCTATCTACTGTTAACTCTCTGATTTCTAAACACTTCCTCTTCCTTTTTGATGCATTCTTCCGGCTAAGCCTTAATGTTGACGTTGAGCCTAGACATGAGACTTGTTCTTTGCTTATCTTCAAGCATCAGGGAAAAAATACACAAAGATTTATTTAATGTTGATTTAGTGAGCTACTTATATATGGCCCAGGGCATTTAAACTTTGTAGCCATTTC
This sequence comes from Suricata suricatta, assembly GCF_006229205.1. Classification (NCBI taxonomy): domain Eukaryota; kingdom Metazoa; phylum Chordata; class Mammalia; order Carnivora; family Herpestidae; genus Suricata; species Suricata suricatta. The sequence goes on along the minus strand of NC_043704.1, from coordinate 18,079,623 downwards.
AATAATTTAACAGAGTCTGAAACAATTCTCTAATTCTGTATCTACAATATATTTGAATATATGTATAAAGCATTTCAATATCCAACATCATTTTTATAAATTTCTAAAGCACTTTTGTTTAGAGCATCTTTGGTTATAATTTCAATAAAATTATTGTCAGAAAAAAAATCAGTACTTCTCCAAGAGTGATGTTAGACAGACTCCATTACTTTTACTTTCTTAAAATATTAAAAAAAGAATATATACATCTCATTAATACTCTCTTTGGATAAAATTACAGAGTTCTTCAAAACTATACAAAGATGAGAGCAATTGCAATCTTCAGATAATATCTAGAAAGTGTCTATTTTGTGCAAATTAACTTGGAAGTTTCCAAACCAAAATGTGAAAACTACATATGCTTTTTTTTGAAATTAAAGTTGTGATTTAAGAATATTTAGTCTTAGGTATGTTTCAAATATATTCTATAATCAAGACTCTAGAACAAAAATCAAGTTTCTCTCATTTAAATTTCCAACAGGATCACAACTGACGATTGACATTTATTCTATTTAAAGTTCTCTCATAGAACATTCCAGCATCGAATACTGCCTGCTATTGGAAAATTCCTTCCTTTCTAATGCAGCAAGTGTTCAGCACTGACACATGCATGGCAAAGAGATCCAGGTTGCACAATAATTTAATCCTTCGCCAACTCCTTGGCAAGGATCTCCTGAAACTTTACATGCTTCCCTGAAACTTTACTTGGACTCTGCCATGTTGTTTCAAACCACATAGTCCTGACTAACTGAATTCCAACACTGAAGGACAACTCCAACTCCAGGTAATCACTCATCACTCAGGTCTTTCTCTTATCACCACCATTTGTCCAAAATAGAGACCCCCTGTCCTTTGATGCCTCATACTGTCAGGGACAAATTCCAGATTGACCCCTGTCTTAGCCCTTTAGACTCTTAGATCTTTAGTCTTTTTGCATGTTTCTCTTCCTTTTCTGGATGCCTATCTTTATTAGTGAAGTTAAAGTGACTAAGAGAATATTTAAATTTCTTTTAATATAAATGACAGCTTGCCTATAGCAACTAGTAGTTAAACACATTCCTTCATCTGCTCTCATTTTTAGAAGGAAGGAGTTGGCCATTGTTTATAAAGAAATCTGGCTGTTCCTTTAGTAAAATCAGCCCAGGTCAATTTCTGGTCCATAACTGATAATGTATAAATAAAATCGTAACTGTATTATGATGGACCTTATTATCTTCTGAAGTTGACATTAATAAGCAATTCTCTAGTAAGGAAAAGGGTAAAAAATATATATTTATAAAAATATAAACATAATGCCCTACTTTAGTGAAAGGGTGAGCAGAATTTTCTTTTCCATTTTCCTTGAGAGGTGGAATCCAATTCTTTTCCCCTTGAACCTGGAGTGTCCCATTAAGAACGTGTTCGATCAACAGAATGCATTAGAAGAGACATCCTTAGACTTCTGAGCTAACCTCAGAAGGCTCAGGGCTTTCACTAGACCTTGTAGAATGCTGGTTCTCAGATTTTTGAGATGCCCTATCAAAAGATGCATGCTTCTGACAGTTGCTATTGAAGTTCCAGTCCTTAGGGATTTGAGTAATCTCAGCTGAGGCTCCAAATATCAGGACCAGATATGAGCTGTCTTTACTTAACCTTGCACAAACTGCAGATTCATAAACAAAATCTGTAATTGCTATTTTGAGCCATTGAAACTTTATTTCTGGGGGATGGAATGTTAGATAGTACCTGAGAACCAAAACATCTTTTGTTATCAACTACTGGTTATATGAATTTGAAATCATGAAAGCTGTTGGAGAGTTTCTTTATCTTCCCCATGTAATAATATAATTGGAGCCATTATGAAACCAAATTGTAAAGTAGGCACAACTTGAGTCTGTCAAGTCTTCTGTCTCAAATGTATATGTTCTCCACTGTGAACTTTCTTACCTGCTCTTCAGTTTCATAGAGACCTAACATTTCCCATGGATTGCTTCATACTGACTTTTCCAGACAGATCTTGCACTCAGAAAATGTAATCTTAAATGTATTTATTTTTCTTCATTTGTAGTTGTGACTGGTAAGCCCTACTTGTTTCTTGCATTTTTTCTTCATTTTATTTTCTTACAACTTCTCTGTCAGCTCTAAACTACATTAATCATTCTCTACACTGCATTCAGGAGTCTTTCTGAAATGTATATCCCATCACTAACTTCCTTCCCAACCCTTCCTCTTTCATGCATCATATACCTGCCACTGCATAAACACACACACATGCACAGAGTGTTCTTCAAAGAATGACCTAAACTTCTTAAAGGATTCTATGTAGTACTTAAAGAATGTGTTCCTAATTTCCCTTCCAAGTCTTACTCTCTCACCAATACCTTTAACTCAGCTGGTGTCTTGATTCTGAGAAATAACTCATAGCTCCTCAAATGTAATGTGTACAGTCTTCTCTAGATTTCTACGAAGATTCCCTTCTGGTGTTTCTCTATTCAAGAGAACCCATTGGATCTCTTTGCCTGTCCTCACATTTTTTTACTTCCAATTTTCTGCTGTTCCTCAGTAAAAATAACTATTGAAATAAAGGCTTCCTGGACTCCTCTCTCTTAATATTGATTATGTGATATTTCTATTTAATTCCATAGAAGCTATAGACATCTCTATAATAATCCCCAATATTACTATTTAATTGTTAGTGTATCCTAAAAATCTAAGACCTCATAGAGATTTCTTCACCAGCCTTTGTTCCCCCATTGTCCTCTGGACAGAGTGGGTAATAAAAAGTCTGTTAGATGAGTAAATTTGTGAATGAATGATTATTTTTTTTAAGTTTATCTATTCTGTGAGAGAGAAAAGGAGAGAGAGAACAGGGGAGGGGTAGAGAGAGAGGGAGAGAGAGAAAATCTCAAGCAGGCTCTGCACTGTTTGTGCTGAACTTGACTTGGGGCTTGAACTCACAAACCATGGGATCACGGCCTGAGCCGAAATCAAGAGTGGTACACTTAAGCAACTGAGCCACCCAGGTGCCCCATGAATGATTATTTTTGTGCATCCATATTGAAATATGTATTAATATGAGAAATACAATTGAATATCAAAATGATGTTTATTTTATTATATTAATAATAATATTATTATTGCTATATTTTACCTTAAATTGAAAGATTTCAAAATGGATTTTTATAGAGTTATTTGAACTTCTAAAATCTGTCCTACATAAAGCATACAAAAATTTTCCCCCTTTATCACAAATTGACATTTTAAAAAATTCCATAAGTAATCCCCTCTACCTAGACTATGGTTTATTCAGTTATATAGTAGCATACTTTTTAAAAAACATTTCTTTAATGTTTATTTATTTTTGAGGGAGAGATGCACAGAATGGGAGTGGGGAAGGGCAGAGAGAGAGGGAGTCAAAGAATCCAAAGTAGCTTCCAGGCTCTGAGCTGTCAGCACAGCGCCCAATGCAGGGCTTGAACTCACAAACCATGAGATCATGACTGAAGCCGAAGTCAGACACATAACTGATTGAGCCACCCAGATGCCTTATATAGTAGCATGCTTTTAAGAAAACATAAGAATTATATATAACTGTTAAGAAATTAATAAGACTCTTGGTGTTCCTAGTATTTGCAGAGCCCTCAGTGATATTTGCTGAGTTCCTTCCAATAGTAATCCAAAAATATACCTTGGTAAAGTGACTCTTGTCTCTGGCAAGAGTAGATTCATGACCTGTATAAACTGGCACATCTGTTTAATAATTTTAGATTAATACAAATAAAATAATTAGTTCAAGTATAAAAACAATGTTTAATTGTTTTTTAAAACAGTAGTATTTATTATTTCTAAAAATTATGTTTATTATCTCTAAAGTAATCTATTCAGCACATTTTGTTTAAAATACTAGATTTCTGAAAAGATAGTCAATTAAGTGGAAGTGTTGATTAGTGGGAGATGGAAAGTAAGCATGGAAAGGTAGGTTGATGTACTAATTTGGACCAGAAAAAGCTGCAAAAGACCCGAGAATTGGAAGTGCTCCTCAAAAGACCTTATAGGGCATTCAAGGACTTTTAAGTGAAAAGGGGAAGCATTTAAAACAAAAAATTTCTGTAGATAACTGGGTGACTCAGTTGGTTAGGAGTCCAACTGAGTTAATTTTTGTTCGGGTCATGATCTCATGGTTTGTGAGTTCAAGCGCCAAGTTGGGCTCTGAGCTGACAGCATGGAGCTTGCCTGGGATTCTCTCTCTCTCCCTCTCTCTGCCCCTCCCCTGCTTGTGTTCTTTCTCTCTCTCCTCTGATCCCACTCTCTCAAAAATAAACACTTAGAAAACAAAATAAAATAAAACCCTAAGTTTCTGGTATGGTTGTTGGAAAATACTTGAGCAAGATAGGTCTCTCCCAGAACAAGATGGCTTTGGCCTTTATGGCTGGCCAAAACGATGAACATAGGTATTGACATTGGCTTAGGAAATGGGTGCCAGAGCAAGCCAAGTTTCACCACAGCTGATGACTCCCTTTAAATTTAGTTCTTGACAAATGAGAGAGAATATTCAGTGTATAAAAAAATAAAATGGGCCTGAACTGATACAAATTTTCCCTAAAAGCTGGCCATACCTGCTGAGAAGACTAACAATCATATCTGTCAGAAACCAAAATGTAAAACTCAAAGTAGTGAAGTTTAAATCACTCTTGAACTACATAAGTTGGAATGACACAATCAGCAGCCAAAATTACAATGAGAGAAATGGAGAGAGACAAGGTGGCTACAGCTCCTCATTTCTCAATATAATGAAATTTTGATTAAACTATAATAAAGAAATTATACTGCATGAATTTGGAATCCTTTTCTTTTTTCTTATATCTTTAGTAGGAATTTATATTGAAATCTATTCATAACTTACGACTCAGTGTTAGAGTGTCACTGTGGCCAGAAGTTACAGGGACCAAAGAAATTCTCATTCTTTTTATTTTTAAGTTTATTCATTTATTTTGAGAGAGGGAGAGAGAGAGGAGAGAGAGAGTACAAACAGGGGAGGGGTAGAGAGAGAGGGAGAGAGAGAGAATCCCAAGCACTGGCAGTACAGGGCCTGATGTGGGTCTTGAACTCATAAGCTGTGAGACCATGACCTGAGCCAAAGTCAAGAGTCAGATGCCTAACCAATGCGTAATATTCAGGTGCCCTGATATTCTATTCTTGATGCCAGAAAATCTAACAGATTGATTGTTAGTACATAAGACACACGTCTGGCAGTGGATGGTGATCCTTTTTTTTTTTTATGTTTATTTTTGAGAGAGAAAGACAGAGTGTGAGCAGGGGAGGGGCAGAGAGAGAGGGAGACACTGAATCAGAAGCAGACTCCAAGCTCTGAGCTGTCAGCACAGAGCCCGATGCAGGGCTCAAACCCACAAACCATGAGATCATGATAATGATAATCTGTCATATATTTACATTTGTATTTTAATATGTGTCTGACCCTGAAAGGAAATAAACTATATCAGTTCAAGGATGTTAGTTGTTGTTTTAACTACTGTAGTCAAGAGCCTCATGTTTACTACTTGGTCCCAGAACCTCATGTTAACTATTATAGCTCCAGAACCTAATATTAACTACTCTAGCCCCAGAACCTGGCATCGGCTACTCTAACATCAGAAGTTAGAATTAGGCCTGATGCATAAGAGGTGCTCAGTGAATATTTGTTACATGAATGAACAAACATCAAACAGTCTAAAGGTTGTTGTTCATCCCTCTTTTCCACATAATAGTTCCTTTGATTGACCCACAAAGCTTCAGCAAGGCTGACCTCTCTTCCCAAAGAAGCACTCTCAAGGGCTCCAGACTGACGAACAAAATCCTTTCCTTACCCCTTCCTCTTGCCTTGTCACTCCTGGTTTTTTTTTTCCTACCCTCTTCCCTATCTTTCCTCCTAATGAAATGACTTGCTTAAATTCTATCCAATACAGGGGCACTTGGGTGGCTCAGCTGGTTGGGAGTCTGACTTAGCCTAGGTCCTGATCTCACAGTTTGTGAGTTCAAGCCCCATGTTGGCTCTGCGCAGATAGCTCAGAATCTGGAGCCTTCTTTGAGTTTTGTGTCTCCCTCGCTCTCTGCCTCTCCCCCACTCGTGCTCTGTCTCTTTAAAAAATAAACATTTAGGGGCACCTGGGTGGTTCAATTGGTTGAGCATCTGACTTCGGCCAGGGTCATGATCTCACAGTTCGTGGGTTCGAACCCCTCATCAGGCTCTGTGCTGACAGCTTTCAGAGCTTGGAGCCTGCTTCCAATTCTGTGTGTCCCTCTCTGTATGCCCCTCCCCAGCTCATGATCTGTCTCTCTCTGTCTCTCAAAAAATAAATAAATGTTAAAATTTTTTTAAATAAGCATTTAAAAAAATTAAAAAAAATTCTATATGGGGTTCCTGGGTGGCTCAGTCAGTTAAGTGTCTGACTTCACTTCAGGTCATGATCTCACAGTTCATGAGTTTGAGACCCTCATCTGGCTCTGTGCTGACAGCTCAGCGCCTGGAGCCTATTTCAGATGCTGTGTCTCCCTCTCTCTCTGCCCTTCCCTGCCTTTCTCAAAAAATAAGTAAACATTAAAACTAACTTTAAAAAAAAATGCTATCCAACACAAGGCCCACAAAAATAAGTCAGTTTTCAGATAGTTAGAGTCTTCTATTTTGGAAATTGCTTGCACTACTGTGTATTTCTTTCACATTACATTTTAATAAAATATTTACCTGCATATCCAAAATCATCTTCAGTATGAACTTTTTCTGCTTTGAAGTGCATATGAATGACTAGCCTCTGTGGCCATTAAAAAAGAAAAAAGATAAAAGAAGAAACAAATACATTGGACAATCAGAAAAGCTTATTTGTTTTTGGAGTAATTTCTATCACATGGTTTCCATATTTGTTTTATTAACTTTTTTTTTTTAAATAACAGGGTTAAAGCCTATTTTGGTGTTTTATTGTATCACAGATTTAGTCATACTGCCCGCCACATCTTATTCCTGGTGCAAGTATAACCCAATTCTTAATGGTAAAATTATTTCTAATCTAGACCTGTTTATATATTGGCTATGACTCTGAGAAGATTCGTATCAGCACTAGGAAGACAGTGTCCATCATTAAGGATTTATCAGCGTTACTATTACCTCAACCATTATATACCCCCAAGGAAGGATGATCAGGGACACTCTTCACTCCTCCATAGCATAAAGAGGAGGGAGGGGGCTGGGGTGACTCAGTCGTTAAACATGCAACTTTGGCTCAGGTCATGATCTCATGATTCGGTTTGTAAGTTTGAGTCCCACATCAGGTAAGCTGGAGTCTCACTTTGGGTAAGCTCAAGCCCTGCCTTGGGTGAACATGAGCCCTGCTTCAGGTAAAAAATATGAGCCCTGCTCTCTCTCTCTCCCTCTCTCTCCCTCTCTTTCTCTCTGCCCTTGCTCACTTGCACCCCCCCCAAAAAAGAGGAGGCAGATATATGGAGGTGCATACCTTCAAGAATTGTGAATTATCTCAAGAGTCTACTTTAAAGGAGACAAAATTTAATATTTTTTACAATTTAAACCACTGTAAAAAATGACCATGAATGATTATGATGATGATGGCATATAAGTAGTAATAATAGTGATAGCAAATGGTGATAGATGACATTAAATGAGTTCATGGCACTACTATTTGCCACTCATCAAAGTATTTTATTTGCAAGAGCTCATTAGAAGAAATTCTTTGGAGCAACTGAATTTTAGGGGAGAAATATCATCAAATCTGAAAATTTCTAAAGATCCATTATGTTCATTTTAAGTTAAGACATCCATGGTTTTTGTCTTCATTTTTGCCTATGAAAACAAGGGAGGGTGATAAATCAGGACAAGTAGGGATTTACAAAATTTTGCTGGGACATACAGTGAGGACTGAAAAAATAAGACAGGAGGAAAATGAGAGAGAGAGAGAAGACATTTCATGGACATAGATATCCAATGGAATAGCTAATGAGTATTAAATCACTCACTCCTATATGTCAGACACTATATTAAGAATTTTATAGGCATGATTTCATTTAATCTATACAATACCATGTGAGGTGGTCACATGATTATCTTCTTTGTAATGAAAAGAACAGTTAAATATCTTGATCACCATCACAATGCTAATTAATAAGTAGTGGAACTGCTACCCTAACTTTGGCAATCTGACTCTAAGATTCTGCTTTTAGAATACCCACTGGGAGTATTTTTAACTTTTTTATTTAAACTCTCTTTGTTCTTTATGTTTCTCCCCATGGTGCTGAGACATAAAATTTTGCAGTGCAGAGTCTGCATGTTTTTCCTTAGGGACAATCAAGAGGGGGACTAGGGTGTAACTGCTTCCACAGTCTGATTGTGGAGAGGGCCCACGGAAGAGAGACCAGCCAGCTGATGACTGTACAAAAGAGGAAAACGTGGGTGATCCCCTTTTTTTTAAAGCTTTATTTTTTTAAGTTTATTTATTTATTTGAGAGAAACAAAGATAGTGTAAGAGGGTGAGGGGCAGAAGAGGGTGGAAAGAGAGAATCCCAAGAAAGTTCCATGCTGCCAGCACAAACTCAATGTGGGACTCAAACCCACAAAACCATGAGATCATGCCCTGAGCTGAAACCAAGAGCCAGACGACTAACTGAATGAGCCACCCAGGGGCCCCAAGGTGAGTGATACTCTTAATTGTAAGGGAAAAACAGAAAAAAAACAAGAGAGAAAGGGGAAAGTTTGCCTATACCCTAAAGCCTTTCCCCACCTTATAATAATAATACTAGTCCACACTTTTTATTCTTTTTAAAAAAAAAAATATAATATATTTTTAACATTGGTTATTACGTGCACTTGAAAATATTGCTGAGATTAATTGTGGGAGGATTAAGGCCATGGCATGAATTCAGTCTCTTACTTATAGCCATATGGAAACTTGTATGTTCCTATTTCTTTCATTGTAATCAACTTAAAATACAGCTATACATACTCACACACTTACTGAAATTTAATGAAGAGGAAAGAAAGATAAGAAAGGACTGCAGTTCAAACATTTGCAATTTTCTCAGGACTTTAAATAATTCATGAACCCAAATTCTACCAGTATGTGGTTACACTCCAATAAGTATTATTTGAAAAAAATATATGTAAACATTATTTACGAATATTTTGAGATAATCAAATTAGACTGGGGATTATTGGGTATGTTGTAAACTCAATTAGTTTCTACTAAACTATGGGGTAAGATGTTGCCCTGGACATCAGCTATTATATTGTTTGAATACAAGTGTTGGGATCTCTTTAAGCATAGAAATTAATTTTTAAGGGGGTTATTTAACACTGCAGTAATTAGCTCAAATGGGCACCTGTCTTACATTCTCCTTAGTTACGACTACTGAATTGAGGACACCACATGTCAACAATAAAACCATTTGAGCCCGTTAGTTTCCCAGTGAAAACAAATGACAATTTGTAAAGACATAATTGCAGTTTTTTATTTATGAATCCTAAAATGAAGGAATGGATTTTCAGTCTTCCTATTACACTTTGCCTTTTTTCCAGTCCAGAATTACAGACGAATTGAAAAACAGTTAGGAGTGTGGTATGGGGCATTCAGGTGTGGCACTGGAATTTCAAAACAGTTTAAAGGCATTTTTTGAATAGTAATGTACTGTAATAGCTTTTAAACTCCAAATGGGCTTTAAAATTTTTCATGGAAAATTCCCAAGTTACTACAATAAGATAAAGCTCTGCTTTCTTTGGGGGAATATTTTTGGGGAAAAACAACTCAGTTTGATTTTCATGGGGAAAAAAATCTGAATGGTAGTATTGCTGTTTAAACTTTGCCACACTTCTTTCTGTGGGGGTTTTGAAGTAAATGAATGGGTCTATGTAAACATTATGATTTGGCTTCCCCTAAATGTTAGAAAGAAATAGTGTGGGAGTAGTGACGTACATGGGCTTTACGTAAAGAGATTTTGCCATTTTTCAAGCCAGATATAGCTTTTTATCAACAAATGGAACACAGACATCCTGTCTTAGCCTTGGAGGAAAAATCCTATAATACTTAACTGAATTATTTGTATTTGGGGTTTGTTGACCAGAGTATTGTATGTATTGGATGCTGCCAAAGTTTTAAATTTATTATGTATTTGAGTAATTAAGTAAGTGCAATTTATCTATAGTAATCATGGAGGGCAGAATTGAGTGCCATTAGGGACCTATAGAAGCAGATGTTTGTAACTGAGGGCTCAGATAGACAGACCCCTGAGGAGGTCGGTGTGCTTTCCTGTGAAGTTGTGGTCATGTTGCATGTATATGCTAAGTAAGCCAAGATCTATGAATGATTTACATTTAGCACTCTAACTACTATTACATCTAGACAGCAGCCACATCATGAAAATATTTTTAATGTTTATTATTTGGAAAGAGAGAAAGAGAGAGCACAAGCAGAGGAGGGGCACAGAGAGAGAGAGAGAGAGAGAGAGAATCCCAAACAGGTTCCGTGCAGTCAGTGCAGATTCCAACATCGGGTTCAATCTCATGAACCTTAAGATCATGACCTGAGCCAAAATCCAAGGTTGGTGGCTTAACCTACTGAGCCACCCAGTGCCCCAATCAGACAAATCTCTAATTAAGCTTTTTCTGTTGTAGTTTGAAATCACTCTTTCATCAAAGATGTGATTTTAATTTGCCAGTAGTCTTCCACGTCAATATACTAATCTCTTCTCAACTTTCTGTATAATTCTCTCTTCTTTCAGTACTATATCTTGCTCTTGTTAGTCTTCCATTTCTATCTGTTTCCTAAGACACTTTCAGTTACCCTGCAGGCAGACCAGGCCCCTTTCTACACACTCTTGAAATATATGTGTAGTGCTTTCACAGTTGATTATCTGGAGTTGGTCATGTAAAGATAAAGGTCACTGTCAGTAGTACAGCTCATTCCAAGGGTGAGTTGCTAATGCGAGTCTGTTTGAGAGTCCTTTTTGTTGCATTCACGCTCTAACTCTTAAACAACGGTGTTAGTGTTACCCTGGAGACAAAAGGAGAAAAGAGCACGCGGAGAACCCACATAAGATTTAGTCCATGAGGTGTTTAGACATTCTTAAAACAGAGTAGTTGTTTGTCTTTGAAGAAGCTAACAGAGGATAACTCCAAATCCCCTCCACTAGGCACTTCAACTATGGGTCTTCGGGCCAAGCGTTACTTATAATGAGATGAAACTCCCCAAATCATGTAAAACAACCATTAAAGGGAAATGTATGCAGCCAGAAAAGAAGGATAGTTTTAATGGCTCTTTACAAGACAGACTGGATGTCTGGTTCTGCCTGTCCTTTTCCTTTTTTATCTCTAGGGTAATGCTGAAGTCATTGCTCAAATGGCTGAGTGTGAATGAGAAGGACCATTTCACACCAAAGATTCCCAACCAGTCTGTCACCTGGTAAACAGCTGGGAATGTTTCTTGACATCTTGCTTTGCAGGACAGCAATAATCTTTCATCACCTGTCAGTCCCAAAATGTCTTGTCACCTGGCACTGGTGATTCTGGCAATCAATGGCCAGAACCTCTATGCTATCACTTCAGCCTGTGTAGAGCTCAACACTCAAAGCTGTCCTGTTGCTCAGATAGGGGATAGATTGACTAAAATGAATTTCTAGAAGTATTGTCCACACACTGTCAGTAGAGATAAGAATCCAAACTACACAGACCAAAAATAAAGGGGTGAGGTGGGATCATAAGGATCATCTTAATGTCAGGACTTAAATACATCCTCCACTGGCATATGTCCCTCTGTAAGAGAAGAAACATTTAACTTATAAAAGATATTAATGATATCTTGGGTTATATAAAGAACTGCAAAGAAAACTGAAAATTTTCAAATGACGCATTTTTCATTTAGCAAAGGAAATATTAATTAAATACAGGTGAAAATCAAATTACTATTCAATGAGGTTTTTTTTCTAGGAAGGAATGAGAATAAATAATTGAGTTTTGAACATAATAACACATTGTTTAATGACAAAAAGGTTAAGTGTTGACTGTAGACACTGGTCTTGGCATAAGTTTTTCCCTCATTTCTTGAATTATTCTTGGTTTATAATTCACTGATAGACCACCTATGAGCAAATAGTTGCATAATGGTGAGCAGATTATATGTGTATATTTTGAAGCCCTCCACTTCTTTAATTTTCCTTGAGTAATAATGTCCATTATTTGCATCCTAATTGTTCATTCAGTTTAGTGAAAGATGAGTGAAGAGTTGTGCTCATAACTTTCCTTTAAACATTTGAATATTGGGGCACCTGGGTGGCTCAGTCTGTTAAGCGTCTGAATCTTGGTTTCAGCTCAGTTCAGTTCATGGTTTGTCAGTTCAAGCCCCATGTCAGGCTCTGTGATATGAGCACAGAGCCTGCTTGGGATTCTCTTTCCCCCTTTCTTTCTGTCCCTCCTCATCTTTCTCTCTCTCAAAATAAATAAATAAACTTAAAAAAGTTAAAATTTGAAAATTATTATGATCACAGGATGAATCTACTAAAAATATTTGAATAGTATGAATATCATGTTTATTATAGTGAGAAATATTACAAATAGAATTAGATGAGGCATACATAAAAGATTTGCTTAAATCTAACATTTATTATGAAAATACAAATGTTGGGCAGCTTTGTCATTATATTTGAAAATAGTCTTTGATAATAACACAACAAATCTCCCAGAAGGAAGTCTTTTCAATTCAAAACAGTGAGGCAATTTAAATTCTCATTGTGTTTTGAATGTAGTCATTTATAGGAAAGGATTAACTATAAATATCAAGTTATTAAAAATAATTTTATTGTGTGAAAAATTGTATGTGTATGTTATAATGCAAACATGTTTCTTCTGATGTATATTTGCCCCACAAAGAGAATTTGGTATGCACATGGCTTTTGCATGTAAGCAAATAGTATGTAAGTGTCACAATATAAATGATATGGCTTGGCAAGTTTTGTGAATATCCTCAAGCTGGGGCTAACCAAGGTCAAACTTCAAATCTAAACCTTATCCTCACATCCATTTTGAAAATTCTGTGCACACACAGAGACATACACACAAATCCAGCCCAGGCCTCCTGACCTGAGCTAGAAACCCTGCAGTGACTAAGAAGCCTGGAAGGTGTATGTAAATTTGTGTATGCACAGAGGTATATTTTGTGTGTGCACACATGCCACATGCGTGGGTGTGTTTATTAGTTTTTTTATTCCTTACCTACTCATTATGCTACAAGATGGGAAGCGTGAAAAAGTCGCATCCTACCTCTGTGGGGTCTTAATTGCAAATACTGGCTCTATAACCTCTGAGGGTGCCTTTGAAGGCTCACTGGTATCTACCCCCGTGGCTGACATCCTGCATCTCTGAGTCAAGCACCGCCCTCAACAGCCACCTCTTCCCACTCAGTTCTGCTCTGGCTACACTGCTCTGCATTCATCAACTGGATTGCTGTGTCCTGCCCAGCAGCCTCCTTCTCGGGTTTATTAGTAAAAACTCTCTTCTATACATTCCATAGCCCGCAATTTGCCCAAATTGAAAGTCCTATGCAGATGGTACCTGAATAAGGCAGACACTTGTCTCTACTTCCTGGAAAGGGACCCCTGGTCTGTTCTCCAAGGCATCCTCTTATCATCATTTCCAAAGTTCTCTCACATTGTCTTCTTACCTGACTTGGATTAGAGAATAAGAAGCATCCACGACTTTTCCCCATTTCCATTAAGTCAGACAATTATCTTCAGAGAAAGCAATGTTTCCACACTCTTGGTGTATCCAGCATAGATTATTCTAGTATGTCTTTATAGAATAGATGCATCCTTATTAGTAATATCAGCAATGTTTTGGCTTGCCTGAAAGTAGAAATAATGGGTGAAGTCCATTTTAGTCATCTATTGGGTAAAAAGATAGATAGGGTAGCAATGCATAGACAGGCATGTACCACATACACACTATGTTCAAACACTATGTCAAACTGCAGATTTTTTGTGCTGATGACTTGATGCATACTGTACATTATTCATGTCGTGTAACTCATTTTTATTTCAAAAACTGGGTGGACTTAGTTTTCATTCCATTTTACATGCCTCTTCATAAGAAACAGAATAAATGGAAAGTGGGCTGAAACTTTAACACTGTAGTCTCTGTATTTCTTCCCTGCCCTTACCAGCCCCAACCGTACACACCAAAACAGAAAAAAGAAAGAGAGAAATGAATTAGAAATGATCATTAAATGGAAAAGAGACAGGTTCTTCCTGGCCAAAGCTGAAGTCATTTTGAGTTAATTAAACACAGGTCTTAACTAAATGAAGAAGGCACATTTAGTCTTGAAAGTATTAATTTTTTTTCTACACTCGCTTTCAGTGGCTAAAGCAGTTCGGCCTATCAAAAGAAAGAGATGCTTTAAAAAAGGACCCCAGGACAATTGGCCCTAACAGTCTGCCAACTTCCCTGGAAGTTTCCAGTGAGACGAGATGTCCTCACTCAGCATGAAGGGACACACAGATCCATGCTATCATTTTTTGTTTGTCTTTCCAGTCTCATTTTCCAGCCCGTTTTGTACAGCAGCTATTCAAATGTTTTTTGGATACTTTCATTAGCTTTGGCTTCCAAAAGTTTGGTTAAAATAGTAAGCGGGCTGAGCAAGCAAGATGTGGGCCTTTTCATTTTATTGGGCACACCAGCCGTTTCTGCCCTATCCCCACTTTACTCCTGTAGCACCAGAACAGAGCCTTCCCTGGATGCGTATTTGCCTGTCTGGCCAGAGGCCATTTCATGCACGCCTCACATCTGTGGTCTTGGAATCTGAAGCCTCGCCTTCATTTCAGGGCATCAGAGGTACTTCTGCCCAAATTCCAGGAGCTCTTTATTTCCTTTCCATTCTTTTCTTGCTCCCTTTTTTTCTTTTTATAATTCCTGAGAGCAATCTGAGGCACACGTTTAGCTGACCTACTAGAAAATAGATCAACAAGAGCAGGTTTGAAAATTTTAATTCACCTCCTGGCTCCACTACTGACTGATTATGATTTTGAAGAAGCCATTTAAATTCTCTCAGCTTCTATAACCTTATGTACAAAAACGAACCCTATTATAGGCTGTGTAAGGAGCCTGGTGTATGTATTAGGATTACTGTTAGTTCCGAGGGCCCCTCATCTCTGGCTGACCAAGATGCAGCGTCCATGAGCTGAAGGAATCCAATTCACTATTTGAGGGCTGCTTCTAAGCCAAACAGTTCTCTACTCTTCTTAAAGCATTGCTTGGTGTTATCATATCAACTTTTTAAAGGATGCAAAAAAACCGTGATGCCTTTTTAAGGCTCCATGTCCATTGAAGTAACAACAGCAAAATTATGATATCCATAATGGTGGTGGGTTAATATTTAAATCTGTAAATCAACTTTTAGAACTCCAGAACTTTTTACTCTCTAAGAGCTAGACATTGTACATGATCATCTCCACAAGTATAGAGTTTAATCTCTGCTCACAACCTGGAAAATGTTATCATATTTAAGGTGCACAAGGAAAGGTAATTTTAGGACATACCTGTGACAGTTTATACACACAAGTCAGTCTCTTTTCAAATGTCATTTCCATTAGTATCTTATGTCAGAATTACAAGTGAAATGAACACACTGTAACCTAGTATTTTAAAAGGTTATGTTGAAGGAGTAAAGAAGCTTAAATTAAATTTCTCTATTCTTATCCAGTAGGCCTTTACTTCAATAGGATTTCCTATAATTCTATCTTAATCCTTGTCTCTACGGATGAACCAAAAGACCACAACATGGTAGAGCCTGCCAAAGCGGCTCCCTGCCAGCAGCCCTTTCTACCCTTTAAGAAAGACTTCAGCTCAATGATTTTACAGTGATCCAAATCAATCAAGAAAGCAAAGAGCACACGTATATTTTATTATGCTCTGTAGAGTTCTATTTGTTTAGCCATGTGCAAACATGCCCTAAAATGGCCACAAGGTTAGAACATTAATCACTCACTAGATCTCTTCAATTCTTAAAAGTAATGTTAAGAATCAATCATTTTAAGGAATTTTTCTATATATGCAATATTAATTTGGGATAGTTGGAAGAAATCGCACTGCTGATTTTGTGGCTAGAGATTTGGTATAGGCAGAGAAGTAGAGAATTATTTAAAAAGTCTAGTGGAATCTATCATTGTATTTTTGAGACTATGAATTAGCCAAAGACTGTAAAAGTGTTTTCTAGCCATACCAGTTAAATGAAGTATAAAAGTTAAATGAAGGCTAAAAGCCCGCACAATTCTTCCTTACCCTAAGCATTGCTCTCAATTACTGGAAGCCCAATACAGAGGCTCAATAAGTACTTCTTAATGAACTGTTTTACTTGAATTATTCTTGCCACAATCTTCCTTTTCCCTACATTGTGGTTATTGTTGAGAGACTGAAAAATAATGTATTATTTATTTGGGGGCCAATATGTGATCATACTGGGTAAAACGTATTAGATGTTTATTGGACATTTATCACCATAACTATTATTCAGAATCTAGATCATGGAAGAAGTTTGAGCCTAACTCTCAACTTGATGGAATTCTGCATTACTGAACTTAAAATTTTATTTCACTAGAAAATGATTCTGGCTATAAAAATCATGGCAAAAAACACCCAGTTGAGAGACACCTGGGTGGCTCAGTCTGTTAGGCATCTGACCTCAGTTCAAGTCATGATCTCGAGGTTCGTAAGTTCAAGCCCTGCATGGGACTCTGTGCTGACAGCTCAGAGCCTGGAGTTTGTTTTAGATCCTGTTTCTCTTTCTTTCTTTCTGTCCCTCTCCTGCTCATGTTATGTTTCTCTCTCTCTTTCTCAAAAATAAATAAACATAAAAACATATATAAATTTTTAAAAAACTCCAGTTGAGACTGAATGAAAGGTTTACAAAAATGTTGCCTTTTTAAGTTTTTTAAGTATTTATTTTTGAGAGAGAGTGTGTGTGAACAGGGGAGAGGCAGAGAGAGAGGGAGTCAGAGAATCTGAGGCAGGATCCAGGTTATGAGCTGTCAGCACAGAGCCCAATGCAGGGCTCAAACTCACAAACTGCGAGATCATGACCTGAACTGAAGTTGGATGCTCAACTGACTGAGCCACTCAGGTACCCCAAAAATATTGTCTTTTTAACTGTTCACACAGACTTAGAAAATGCAAGATCTCTTATTTAAATTTGAAGGTTGGTATCCATTCTACATCTTTCCATATGGACCTTTGTCAGTGTTTGTATGGATAAAACAAATGAAAAATATTTACTTCTAAATCAAGAAATTATTACTAAACCAATAATGGATTCTCTCTTTTACAGTCATTACACTCAATCACTTAAATATATACCAAGGAAAAATACAAATTTTACACTTTCCCTATTGTGACTTTTAAAGGATGAGATACAACCATATCACAGTTTAAGAAAATGAAGTATAAAAAATAAATTAAATTAACTTCATGATATTGTCTTTAGTCTTCAACTTCAGTCTATCAACTGTAGGCTCCCAATAGAAAATTCTCTCAGGGCGCCTGGGTGGGCCAGTCTGTTAAGCGTCTGACTTCAGCTCAGGTCATGACCTTGTGGTCTGTGAGTTCAAGTTCTGGGTCCAGCTCTGTGCTGACAGCTCAGAGCCTGTAGCCTGTTTCAGATTCTGTGTCTCCCTCTTTCTGTCTCCCTTCACTCTGTCTCTCTCTTTCTCTGAAAAATAAATAAACATTTAAAAAAAAATTCTCTCAACTTCCCAAGACCTCACCTACAAATAAAAACATTTCTAGGTTCATCCTCACTTCACTCCTATTACCTAAAGAGAAGATAACCTTTGGAAATCTTTCTCTGAATTTAACTTCTGGACAAATCATCTGTCTCTACCCTTTTACTGAAACATCAGCAGGTAACACTACAACATAATGTTATTAGAATAGCAAATGTTATTCAAAGTAGTTTCCATGAACATCATTCCTAGAGGCTTTTACATTACTGCATCTTTAGGGTGACTGGGTGGCCCACTCAGTTAAGCACCTGACTCCTGATTTTGGCTCAAATAATGATCTCATAGTTTGTGAGTAAAAGCCCTGTGTCAGGCTCTGCACTGACAGAATCGAGCCTCTCTCTCTGCCTCTCCCTGCTTGCTCTCTCTCTCAAAATAAACTTTAACAACTTAAAAAAATAATTTTTTGCACCTTAATGCATGATGTTCTTTCTTTAACTATATATATATTTTTCTAATCCATCCATTTACTTAGTCTTTCATCTAATATCTATACACCTTTTTTGTTTGCATCTACCTATCTATATATTTATATTTATCTACACACATATTTATCAATCTATTTGTGTGTAATCAATCAATGGTCTGGGTTCAACCATCATTTTTTATCTGTATCCTCTATTTCTACCCCATTTTTATCTCAGGGTAAACTTATTCAAAGGCTTTTAACATCTTGCACACAATTCCTTCTAATCTTATACAGTGAATATTTATTCTAAGATATCTGCTAGTTGAAAATACAATACATATTCTAATGATTCATGGACATTGGTATTTTGTTGCCTTCATTGATACTATAACTTACACTGAAGTCTGTGCCTATACATCTATTAAGCAATTTTATGTGTTCCATTTTGTTTTCTATGTATCTGTACATTGTATTACTCCACCAATAAATTGTACACTCCTTGAAAATTGTGTCTCTTTCTATATTCTTTGGTCTTTAAGTCATATAATGTCAAATACAGAATTCTAATAAAGAAGAATTTAGTACATGTTGATTGGATAATTTAACTGATGTCCAAAAATTAATTTGGAAAAATTTGCAAGTTGGCTTGTGTTGTTGGGACAGCCTAGATTCAAGAAAAATCAGAAAGGAATTCCTACAGCAGTCCAGGGACAAGTTGATGTAAATTTGGCTTAATAATGGAAATGTGAAAATTGAAAGAAAGTTGAATTTATATTTCCAAAAATTGAAACCAAGGGATTACCTTAGAGAAGGGATCTACAGAATGAAGAAGAGTAAAAGATCAAAGGTAGCTTTAACTTATCCAGCCTGGAAACTGGTTAAAGAGAACCACAATGGGTAAATCTGAGAGTTGGACAAGAGAGCTAATGGTTTAGGGCATGTAAACCATATGCCAATGCAGTAATTGGATTCCATGATGGATGGAGTGTGGACTAAAAAGAGACAGGATGGAAAAGTCATAGGAGAAGAATCAAAGGACTCATGGGAGAAACTGGCAGAGCCACAAGAGGAGGTCAACCATTATTTAAGGAAAGCTGAGAAAGTAATATGTTTTCAGAAGGAGTAAGGAATCAATAATAAAGAACCAGGTTGTAAGTGTGGTCAAAAATGGTGAGCAGCTTAATATTAGCAAGATAGTGATCCCTGCCAAGCTCATGAAGGGCTATATTTCAGTTGAATGGTAGCATTGTTGTCTCCTGTTAATAAAAAAATAATAATGACATATCCTCCATTGTCCTTTTGTTATGTATGACTTTTCACAAAATATTCTTCTCTAGAGGACCAATCAATAAAATAAAGTATTTTATATGTGAAACTAGATTATATATGACAATCTTTAAGATAAAACTCATTTTATGTGATAAAATTCAATATATTTTAGTCCTCCATTCATGCTCTGAAAAATTCACAGAGCAAGCATTGTGAGTCCTGCTTTTAATCTCATCTCTGAATTCTTTCTTGATGAGAGTATCATTACATGTAATAGTCAGGTGTTCAGGTTAGCCACTAAAATTTAAGGAAACCCACTGGAAGTAAAAGAAGGATGTAGTAAACCAGGAAAATTAGCCATCATTTTCAATAAGTTTTTCTGGAAAAATCTGACTATGGCTGGTCATATCCTCTAGCTGAGTTCTATAGTTGAGGAGCCGGACAGATTTTTCACATGTGGCAGAAACCACTGTTCTTACAGACCAGCAGGGACTCTGCTGGAGTAGTGAACAATGACCCCATTTGAATTCCAACTAATAGGAAGGGGAATTAGGATATAAGGAAAGCATAAAACCCATTTATTCATACTACTCATTCAGTTTCATTCTTTTTTGGCCATTTTGCCGAGGCCAGGTAGTGAACAAGATGCTTTAGAGCTCAATAAATCACAAAGGCAAATCCCTTTGTCCACCATATCAGAATCACCTAAAGACATTTTTCCAGGGGTAGTTTTGGAGTTTCATGCCTCAGAGATTTTAATTTAGTATATCTGGGATAGAGTCTGGGAGACTATACTTTTAAAGATCTTTGCAGTTTTTTTAAGGTCTGTTGCACAACCAGATTTGGGAACTAATGAGTATTTTACGTGCCAAATTTCTTTAAAATCTCAGGACCTTAACATGAGCATGAAACAAATAAGAAAATTGAAGCTCTGAAAAACTAACTAACTTTCCTAAGTTTACTGAATCAGAACTCATTTCTAGACCTTGGGATTGATAGTGCTCTTCATTATACTGTGATGCCTTTCATGGAAATAGTTCTTTGATTTTATGTTTATCACTTTCTCAGTGGACATTGCTCTGGACTGTGAATTATGATAACAAGCCACTTTAACTCCCCATGTTCTTCTAAAATTTTAGTCAAGATTTTACTTGCTTGTTGTGTTGTGTTTTTGTTTGAGCATTATTGTTGCTGTTGTTGTTTTGGTTAATTCCCCAGTGAGGCTCACTTGAGCACAATAGGACATCTATCTTGTGTCTTTCTCATCCCCAGTTGACAACTGGATGACACACTCACAAGATGTTCTCTTCTTCCTACTTTGTAGCCACTCAGTGGTAATTGAACCAATCCTTCTGCCCAACCTCTTGAGCCACATGCAATGACAAATTGATTCATGCCAAGTTGATAATGAGTGCAAAAGAATTAGAATATCATTCTCCCCAATAAAATATGAAAAAATATGAAACCTGAGTGTATTTATAAGAGACTGAGTGACTGAGTGGTGATAGTTTTGGCTAGAAGAGCCATTTAGAATCATTTACAGTTATAAAACAGCTAAAATACCGTGCCTGGGTGGCTCACTTAGTTAAGATCCTGACTCTTGGTTTCAGCTTGGGTTGTGATCTCATCATTTCATGAATTGTGCTAACAATGGGGAACCTTTTTGGGATTCTCTCTCCTTCTCTTTCTGCCTCTCTTCCACTCACACTGTCTTTGTCTCTCAAAATAAATAAATAAACTAAAAAAATCTAAGAGCTAAAATAGTTGCCTGGTATATTAGGATTCTCCAGAGAAACAGAACCAGTGTGTGTGTGTGTGTGTGTGTGTGTGTGTGTGTGTGTGTGTGTAGTTGAAAAAGAGAGATTTATTTTAAAGAATTGGCTCACACAAAAATCCAGTCCAAAATCTGAGGGTAGGCTGACAGGCTTGAGCCCCAGGGAAGAGCTGATGTTGTGGTGTGAGTCTGTAAGCAGTTTTCAGAAGAATTTTCTCTTCTTTAGAGTAAGCTAGTTTTTTGTTTTTTGTTTTGTTTGTCTATTAAGGCCATCAGCTGATTAGATGGGGTCTACCTACATTACAAACTATAATCTGATTTACCCAAAGACTACTGATTTAAATGTAATCTTATCTAAAAAAATCATCAAGAAACATCTATAATAATGTTTGACCAAGTATCTGGGTACCATAGCCTAACCAGTGGACACATAAAAATAACCATTATACCTGGTAATAGACAAGGGCAATCCATTTTGTAAATCAAATGGATCTGAGATTATTATTAAGGCTCTGGGTTTGGATTTAGGGAAGAATAGAGATCTTTATTGCCATTATGCCCACATATCTCCAATATTGGGGAAGGAGAGCTGATCACCTAAGCCAGTTGCTTCCAGAAACAAGAAAGCTTTCTTTCACCTAACTGTGAGGTCTCTCAACCCAAACTAAGGCTTACAGGTGATAGTGGTGGGTGAGGGGTCTCCACAGGATGCAAGGTATAATTTTGGCCATATATTAGCTTATTGTTACATACTGATTCATCTCAGACACCTCAAAATTTAATGTTAGGTAGAAAAGTGGTAGTCCTCTGCTTTACATGTTAGGAATGAATGTGTTGATTTAAAAAGCAATGCAGATAATAAAAGTCTCCAAAAGAACTTACATCCAAAAAGTCCAGGAAGAATAAGTATGTTCCCAACAGCTATGCAGAAAATTAAAGAAATAGAGAAAATGGTACTGGTCACAAACCAAACAAGTGACAAAAAAGGGGCCCTAACTTTAGGGAGTTTAGGTTCTAGCTGACACCACAGCTGGAGGACAGAAATCTAGCCCCAGGTCAGGAAACTGATCAAAGAAAGAGGAGTCAGGAATTCAGACACAGAAGAACTAGGTCAAAGTGGGGATTCTTCTTGGAAATAAGCCATTGTAGTAAAACTGGTTTCATGCAAGACAGAAGCCAGTTACTAAGATTGAGGCAGAAAGCCAAATATGTACTATTAGCAGGATTGAATTAATTATCATTGGATGACTCCTGAGAGAAGACATATCCCTGAGGATAATAGTTAAATCTCGAAATCTAACTAATAGAACTCAGCAGTTGGGAGATAAGAAAGAAGGTGGCAGGAAAGGAGGAGACCAAAAAGACTCGGTGAAGTAGGTCAGTGATCGTACGGATCACTATGCAGATAACTTCTGTTGCAACATGCTATATAAAATTCATCTGGAAAATATTTTTTAACTATAAAATAGCACTATCCTAAGTATGTTTAGAGAAGGAAATTTGTTAGTATCTCCCCAGATATATTTGACCTTCATTTGTTTCTTCATCTTTTGGTTACAATCCTTTAAAAATTCTTGTTACTCTAGGCAGGAATATTATCAGTGTCACGTTTTGATTGAAAATACAAAATGGTAGGTATTTCCTCATTCCTAAGAAAGAAAAAATGAAACATATGAAGCTTGATGGAATTTCTATATCTACCACATTTAAATTGATGTAATGATAGCATAACTTGACACTATGGATAATATATAATATGTACAGTCATAAACACACTCCCACATACACATTGTTTTTTAGTCTTATAGTTCTCCATTAGCTATCCCACTACAAACAAACCTTAGTAATATATACTCTGGCTGCCATAGTTTTTGCTATCATTTCAAATTCCATTAAAATTAAATATATTACAATATATAAAATTACCCAGAATATCAAAACCTAGAAGAAAGTAGGCTTTGGATTTTTAGATGAAATTCATAGAATTTTACAAAATCTCAGATTCACAGAGCATGCAAGTTTCTCCATAAAACATGGGAAAAACATAAAGTACAACAAAATCAAGTCAAGATGCAGAAGGTTGGCAGTTCCTATGTGGACGTCTTGAGCTAATTCCTATAACTTCTTACAAGAATGTTACGGTTTCTCATTCAAGTTAGTGTCTTCACAAAATTCAAATTAAACTCTAAAGTCTGATGACTAGTTAAGTGCAAACAAGTAATTATATAAATCTGCTCTACGGACTTTTATTGGCTGTTTGAATTCCTTACAATTCTTTCCTTGTCACTGCTACTCTTCTTTTAAAGCAATGTACATTATCTTCATCACAGAAGACTTTTTTCCAAAACATAAAAATATATATTTGGTGCATAATTTAATAATACTAGTAGAATGTAAAGAAATTTTTCAGCATTAGCATTACCATAAGTTTTATTGCTGATAAATTTGCATTTTTTACCTTTTTTGTCCTTTTTGAAAGGACAATTCATATGAGAAGAAATTAAGATGATACAAAATCAAAGGAAGGTAATAAATGATGTTAATTTTTATTAAAATTCCAAAAATGCATGTAAATATACAAGTAGTATGTATTTTTTCATCAGTAGGTTGGATTGTGGGAAAAAATATCAGATGTTATACAGTTAGGAGTTTAATATTTGTTCTTCACTGTCAGTGCAGACATATTAGCTATTACCTCCTTTTCTTATTTAATCAAAGATTCAAAAATTCATTCATGACAAATGAGTTTTAACAAACTAACAATTAAGCTCCTCATAATTGGTATAACTTATTCTTTGTATTTCTCAATTTTCCTAAAATTATTTAGCTAATATTCAGTAAAATACTCACATTTTTACTTACATTGAAAGTAATGTTAAGTGCATATAATTTCCCAATTTGTATTTGCTTTTCAGGATAGATAAATCATCTTCATTTGATATGTTGTCTTTTTTTCTAAGAAGATAGAAATATAATTTAATATCATCAGTGTATAATTATGGATAAATACAGTCAATTTGAAGGTAGTCTTACTTTGAAACAGAGTAATTTGTATTTTCAGAAGATCTGTCTGTGTGATTTCTAATCATTATTTTAACTCTTGTGTAGAACCAGATTTTCTGACTTAAAAAGAAAGAGTAAATATTTTTATAAAAAATAAACATGGTATTTATTAATACAAATATATATTCTCTGATACATAACAAGAATGACAGCACACTTACTTTGCACTGGATAAATTAACAATCTAAATAGAAGAGAGAAAGAAACTTTTCAAAAGGACTGGACAGGTAAATCATGTTTATTCAAACAATCCAAGTGGATTAAAATAAAAACTCCATTATCATTATGACTCCAATTATAATGATCATAAAACAGGTATTATAAGTACTCACAACAAAAATTCTATTGAACTAAGTTACTTATATGATGAAGTATATTTCGTTTTTAATAATAACCTTCTTAGAATATTAAATATCAGTGACCTTAAAATATTGTTAGTATAAAAGTTGTCCTAATAAATCACTGACATTTGTCTGCTTTGTATAATCAGAATCATATATAATATTCACACAGAGACTGCTAATAAGTCCCCCAAATCCACATTCATTTCTTCTTTCTGGACATGTGGCTTACTCATACTTCTCAAGCTCTTGCAGGTAGGTGCATCCATGGCATTGATTTCCAGCTAATGGACTGTGATGCAAAAGTGGTATTAATCCCTTCT
>NC_043704.1:18046039-18054515 GCF_006229205.1 Suricata suricatta | reverse complement strand
GAGTGATAACACAGTTCTGCAGAGCTGGGAGTAACAATGCAGCTCTGCTCTGCGGGCTGCTGATCTTGTAAGGTCGAGGCATATATCTCTTCTTCCAGCAGCTCTTCTGGTGCAAGGCACGTCTCTTCTCCGACAGCTCCCGACACTTACCCACTGGTGTTATTTCAGAAGCAAGAGATACCATTCTCTTCATTAAGCCCATAGACACATACACACACACACACACACACACACACACACACACACACACACACATATGGCTTAATCAGTATGTATATATATGTATGAATATATATATTTATATGTATAGGAGATATACTTAAATTAAATATTTAGATGTGGGTGAGCTACATAACATTTTTAAGACTTTTTACCTCAAAAAATAAGATTACAATATACAGCTAAATAGAATCACTGCAATAACAAGAAAAATGCTTAGTACAGTGCCCATTACATAGTGAGCACTCTGCATATTCTCTGACATTGTTATATAGAGGAGGATATGTATTATTTTCATTTTAAGTGTTTGACTTAAAAAAAATTTGTTGGCATCACATACACACACACACACACACACACAAGCATTAAAATAAAATCAGTGACCTTAAAATATACTTGGTATTCACTATTATTCTGTGTTCTTAAGATAAGAATTATCTAACATGACACATAATATTTTTATCTGAATGTACATAAAACAATAACATAGATTTTTTTCATAAAAGGGATATTTGAAGTGGCTTCTTTAATCTAGGACTATTTAAAACTCATGCCTGTTTATCACACCAAGTGAAAAAGAACTGGAAATTTACTTAATTACCACCAAATTATTTCCTTTTTGTGTGATTTGAGGCAAATGTCTCTTGAGGCATGGCTGAGACATGCCTCCTCCTTGCCATTGTCTTCAAGGCTCTGGGGATGGAATGTGAAGAGTGAGGCAAGAATAGAGGCAACCAATAGAGTTGCCTCAGCCTTATTACTGATTAAAGAAAATCCTTTTTCACTTGCCTCAGATGCCTCCTGACAGAGATGAGTCTGAAATCTTCCAGGATTTACCTCTTGCCTAGAAAGTAACTAATGCACCTGGCTTGGCTTTAGACTTTCCCTTTAGCCCTTTCTCAAATAGAAACACACACACACACACACACACACACACACACACACACACACACAGGGGCGCCTGGGTTGCTCAGTGGGTTGAGCATCTGACTTAGGCTCAGGTCATGATCTCATGGTTTGTGGGTCGAGATTCGATGCATACCACTAGCTCAGAGTTTAGAGCCTGCTTCTGATTCTGTGTCTCCCTCTGTCCCTGACCCTCCCCTGCTCACACTCCGTCTCTCTCTGTCTCTGAGAAAAAGTAAATAAATGTAAAAAATTTAAAAAAAAAAAGAAACACATACACACACACACAATCAAACTTGGTCTTAGCCTTTCTTTCCCACTCTCTTTGGGGCCTTTGACACACCTGCAAAAATCCTTAGATTAACTCAAATATTCAATCCATATTTATGTGACCCCTGTATAATATTCACACAGGAGGGGCCATTGAAATTCTTCAAGATTAACTTCTCATGTAAAGCATAAGGAAATAAAACTACAACGTGTTAGCTGGAGAATCACAGTAAGGACCCAAGTCCCATGTCTTATATATAATTCATTGTTCTTTCCAAATCACTACAAAATTTTTATATATTCCTGGCCTTACAACCTGAGTATTTTTGCTTATCTATTTAACTGAGTTCAGTAATTAGCTAACCTGAATAAAGATCAAGAAAATATTGAAGACTCTTGGATATAACTAGGAAATAGGGTGAGCAAATCTGACCAACTTTAACTTAGAGATTCAACATACAAACCTAACTTGTTGTAATCAAGAACTTGACATTAAATATAAACACACCAAAAAAAAAAGAGATCAAATACACAGAAAAAAATGATACCTACCTGAAAACAGTAAATATAGAGTAAATTTCATCATGGCTCTTATTGATTTATGACTTCAATATACACATCAAGAAAAAAAACACATATATAAAAAGATGAGATCAGTGTTTTATCCAAGTCTTTCTGGCAAGAAGTTCTTGCTTTCAAAAACCACACTATCTGAAACCATAGAAGGAAACAGCAACTTCCTCTCTCTTTTTTTTCAAAACTCTTCACTAATCTTTTAATTAAAAGTGAATGATGGAGAAATGGCAAGGGAACAGGAGAAACTGAAGAACACAGCCTCCTTATGTATTTGTACAACTATATCAGTCTGCATATCTCAGGGAAAGCTGTATTAGTTACATGGAATCTAATCCAGTCTAGTAAAGCTGATGCCCTCAACCACCATGGTTGGCTCTAGTTCACAGTACTTGTAGACACAAGTAGATAAAATATATAACCTAATAAAGAAACTTCTAGAAAGATTTTACATACTCTAGGATGCTAACATTTTAGAAGATGGTTTTATGGCAACTTGGAATTTAAATAATGAAAGAGCACTGGTTTTTCTGGAAACCCTTAAACTTAAGTCCCTGTATTTAACTAAATTTTTTTCTTCTCAATTTAATAAGTTACCTTCTATTTTAATCAGAAAGTACCATCTTGGCAATAGTGTATAGGAGTATCCAGACATATGTGATGTCAACAAGTTTTTTAAGCCTAGAACTTAAAATGAAAATAATGCATAGCTGTCTATATAACAATGATGGAAAATATGCCAAGAGCTCACTGTGTGCTGCACACAGTGCTAAGCATTTTTCTTAAGCTATTGCAGTGACTCCATGTACTTGTATATTGTAATTTTATTTTTGAGGTAAAATAACCTCAAAACTGTTAAATAACCTACCCACATCTAAGTATTTAAATATCTCCTAAATCTCTCATAATTACAATCCATCAATCTTACTATTATTGACTCTCTTTCTATCCACTCCTGTTTTCATGTGCCTCCAAGCCCAACTTATATTTCAAGACGTTAGATTTCATTCATTTATTCAATAAATATTTATCTCCTGCACATACATGCTTGGCACTCCTCTAGATGCCTGAATCATGTCAGTGACCAAAATAAACAAGGGCTTTGTCCTCATCAAACCTACATACATTTCCTTACATCTAATCTCAATTCCCTCACCTTTTTCTCCCTTAATCATACATCTCAAACAGAAAGGAAAGCAATGTGACCATGGAGGAAGAGATTATAATGATGCATCACAAGCCAAGAAATGCTACTTCCCCCAAGAAACTGGAAAAGGTAAGGAATAAATTCTTCTCTAGAATCTCTAAAGGGACTTCTAGCCTCCAGAAATGTGACAGAGTGAATTTCTGTTGTTTAAGCCACCAAATTTGGGGAAATTTGTTATAAAAGCAATTGGAAACTAATAGGAGAGGAAAGTAAATTCTACAATTATGCTCAAAATGATTACATATAACCTGTTTCTTTCTTATTTTAATTCCAGGTAACATAGAGTGTTGGATTAGTTTCAGGTGTACAATATAGTGATTGAACGCTCCAACTATCACCCAATGCTCATCACAACAAGGGCACTCCTTAATCCCCATCACCTATTTCACCCATCTCCTCCCCCGCTCCCCTCCCCTCTGTTGTAACTGTAGACTGTCTTCTATAAACTCTATATTTAAACCTACTTCTTAGTTTGTGTCACTCTCTTTCTCTTTTTCCTTTGCTCATTTATTTTGTTTCTTAAATTCCACATATGAGTGAAATCATGTTGAATTTGTCTTTCTATCACTGACTTATTTCACTTAGTTTTACACCCTCTAGTATCACCTGTGTCATTGAAAATGGCAAGATTTCATTCTTTTTGAAGGCTGAATAATATTCCTGTGTGTGTGTATGTGTGTGTAAACACACTTATAAATACTCTTATGCACATTTATGTGTATAAACAAATCCATATGTAAATATATAAATTTGCATACATATACACATAAATGCTCTTCAAATATCAGTATATCTATATTCATGGAAAGGAAAAGTTTGTTGGCATTCTTTCACTCAGCGTTCATTCTCAGCAAGTGTTTTATAATTTATAACTTCTTCACTTCATGGATGAAATTAGACATATTTTTGGAAATTATCTTTATGTTAGCACTTTATAAATTATTTGCTAAATCAGTCTTTTGTGAGACATTAGATATGAGATCCAGAAATAAATTATATTTTCTTTAACATATTTTAGTAATTTCCTGCACTGCATTTTTTGTGATCATAAATTATTGTCAACTAAACAAAATTATTTGCTCCTGAAAAATAAAACATGTGAATGTCTTCAGAATGAGGGCTGAGCATATGAAAAGATTCTTTTTTCTTTAATAAAAGTGGACTCAGAGACGTCTTGGTGGCTCAGTCGGTTGAACATGTGACCCTTGATTTTGGCTCAGTTCATGATCCCACAGTTTGTGGCTTTGACCCCAAGTCAGATTCTGCCCACATCATGAATCCTGCTTGGAATGATCTCTCTCCCTCTTACCCACCCCTCCCTTTCTCTCTCTCTTTCACTCTTCCAAATTAAATAAAGCTTTAAAAAAAGCAGCAAACTCAGAGGAAGATATTCTCTCCTCTTTCAAAGGATGTGATCATGATCATTTTCTCGCGATGCCTGGAACAGCTCAAGCCATTTTGGAAGTTTGGCTGATACATTGAGGGTTGCAGAGTACAGAGACAGAAAGCACCAAGCACATGGGTCATACCATTGAGCTGCTAAACTACCATCTGCCTGCACCTGTACTTTGTGTCCCTGATGTAATTAGTTTCCACTTTCGGTTGTATATTCAGTTACTTGAAGCTGAATATGTCCCGATTTCGATCGTGATTTTACAACAGTGCCATTTATGTTCATCGTTTCTGAGTAATTATTCATTCAATGACAAAAGGATATAGTAAAACCCTTAGTCATATTGAACAATTAACTAAGGTCTAATTAAATGTATTTTGGTTTCCAAAGAGATAACTTGGATGCTGAGATATTTAATTGTCCATTAGCAGTTTGAGGCTTCTTTTTTGCACATAAGGAATCAATTTGTGCTGCCATGATGGTGATTTCAGTTGACGCCTTTATGAGCACTGGCAGTGCTTGCTAAACGATACACTGAAATAGGTAAATGCGCAATGGATTCCTTGCAAATGGCAAATGTATCCCTGGTTGGCTTGGTCACTTTTGTGCTAGTAGCAGAATAAACTTTATTGCCTTCTTTGGAAGACTGCTCTGAAAATGGCAGACATCTTAAAATTTTGGCATACATGCAATGAAGTGGTAATCCCACCAAATTTAATATCAAATAAACAAGTTTTATAAATGATGACATCTTTCAATCGGTGAGATATATTACCTGCCCCAGACCTACTGCCACATTGACTCTATATCTACCAATCTAACAAAGATCTTGTCTGGAATTTTGCAATAAGAAAATGTCTAAATATGAGGACAGGTCATGTTTCTATCAATTACTTAAGTAAAGCTAAAATTAAATCTTTTTTACAGTGTTCTTACCTTATAAGAATACTTGAGCTCACATAAGAAAACTATTGGTTCAACAGAAGATGATGTATTAATAAGCCGATAATTTATCTTAAAGCAGATTTATTCTAATTGTTTTGTAGCACATAATAAAATTTCTAGAGAAACCAGGCCTTGCCTCTTTTCCCTTATGTTGTTTTGAGAACACTTTTTCCGTGAAGAAATCATTTAACCTTCTGATTTAGGCACCACATGATGTATCACATTATGCAAAGAAATGTTCTGAAATTTACAGTCAGAAATACAAAATTCAGTTGCAACTCCACAACTTATTAGTTAGTTGCTTAGTCACTCCCATCTTTACTTCTGCATATGGTTGGAATAATCCGAATAATGATATCTTACCTGAAAGGTTGTTTTGGGCATTCAGTGACGAAGTATGTATAAAGTCTGTAATTGTTTTAAGTTCTATAAACATATTTTTCTGTGTTTTTCCAGTTTTTGTGACTATTGCACTAATAATAACAATAAAATAAATATGGTGAGAGTTGATGTCTTATTTATAGTGAGATATTGAATAACAAGCAGGTCTGATAATTGCATAATAATGACCTAACTTGGCAAAAAAATTTGTAAGTATCCTTAAGATATTTATAAAATGAATAGTTTTCCTTTTCTAGTAGGAATTAAATATATCAAAAATGTATATATATTCAGGCTGAAGTTTCAAAAATAATTGGAACCTTGAGGAGATAACATTATAGGAACAGACAGACACTAAGCTAAAGGTGGCACAAAAGAAATAAGGACAATGACTAGAAGAATATAGAGAAAGAAGGCCCTTTCAGAGAGATGAAAGACTCAGATGTGGATTCCTGGAATTATGTTTCCAAAGATCCTTATGCCTTGTGAGAAATGAAAGTCTTACACTCAACTTCCATATGTGGTTAAGGTGAATTTGTTGCTGTGGTAAAAATACATGGCATGGATTATGTTGTACAAAATTTTCCAAAAACAAGAGCAAATTACAATCCACAGTTCCCTTTTTTTACTATAAGCATTCATAAATACTCACATAGCTCCTCAAAATTGTTTTTACTTTGTTAAAATTTTATGTTTATAAGTAATAATGCACAGATATATTATTATATGTATTTTAAAATACCTGATTCATTTATTCACTCAATACTTATTGAGAAAATTCTATATACCACACACTGCCCAAGGAGAGGAAGATAATGATGATGAACAAGATGTATAATCTTTACTCAATGAACTATAATCTAGTAAGTAGCACTTCTCAAATTTTAATGCTTTCTCAAATTATAAAGGGATCTTTTATAAAATGTAGATTTTAATTCAGTTGGTCAGATTGGGCTCTAGTGATCAATGTGCTAATAAGCTCCCAGGAGATGCTGATGCTACTGGCCCAAGAATCTTACTATGGGTAGGAAGGTATTTAAACATACAGACAATGAAACCACTAATTATAGTGCAGTGTGTGATAAGTAAGAAGAGAGAAGCTACATAAAAATGTCTCAATGAGATAGATTGGGGGGGAGAGTATACTGAAAGTAAATTTTCTTATGTAAAAATTTATAATAAATAGTAAAGATACCCCTTCTTGGCTTTCTCCCTGTGCAGGTGCTCAAAATGAACCAATATAGCAGCTCTGGAGTTGAAGATGGCCTTCACAGAGCTTCAAGTCAAAGTTATTGACACTCAATGAAAAGTGACGCTTGCAGACATACAGATTGAACAGCTAAACAGAATGAAAAAGCACACACATCTTACAGACAAAAAGATTATGACCAGTAGATAAGACTAACATACATGAAGATGTAGGAAGAATGTTTATTCTTCAGTCCTGAATCCCTTCACCCTAATACATTTTCAGATTCCAACTGTGTGTTTTGTACCCTGGTTCTGCTTGCCATCTCTGCTCATGACAATCCTCTGCTGGGGGTGAGTCATGACTGCCCATGAGAGGAAAAAAGGGAACCAGGACAAATAGGGGAGTTCTGCCCCACCTACTACCAGTTATGCTGGTTAGACCAACAAGTCATCTCTTCCCCACCCCATTATGCTTTCTCCAGCTGAAAGATGAGAACAGAGGGCCAGAGAGGCAGGGGGTTTCAAACTCAGATTCTCTCTGTCCTGTCCTCCCTCAGAGCTTTGGCTCCATTCCTTCGCCATTGAAAGCTTTCCCATTTCTTTTTTCAACTGAGTAAATCCATCAACTTCTGCACTACTATGCAGATAAGGAAGAAAGAAGACCAAGGCATAGCTGAATTCAAGTGAACCTTGGTAGCAGTCTGCCTAAAGATTCCTTCCCTGCTTCCTCCCAAGTGTTTGAAAAGAAAATGCAACAATAAACCAGCAGCACCTCCATGGCCATCTCCCTGTGGGCAGCATCATAAGGTGAACACTGCAATCCTAAGGCTTCCTAGTGCCTTATGGGCAGTGGTGTGTTGGCGCTGACTTGAGAGAACCAATTATTAAAAATTGTTAGAATTTTGTTCCAAGTTAGTTGTGAAACACAGCCATTATTAGAAATTGAGTTATGCAACTATCCTTTCCCATTCTGTCTGTTGCCTTTTAGTTTTCTTGATTGTTTCCTTTGCAGTGCAAAAGCTTTTATCTTGATGAAGTCCCAAGAGTTCAGTTTTGCTTTAATTTCCCTTGCCTTTGGGGATGTGTCGTGTAGGAAATTGCTGCAGTGGAGGTCTAGGAGGTTTTTTCCTACTTTCTCCTCAAGGGTTTTGATGGTTTCCTGTCTCACATTCAGATCCTTCAGCCATTTTGAGTTTATTTTTGTGTATGGTGTAAGAGACTGGTCTAGTTTCATTCTTCTGCATGTTGCTGTCCAGTTCTCTTAGCACCACCTGCTAAAGAGGCAGTCTTTTTTCCATCGGATACTCATTCCTGCTTTGTCAAAAATTAATTGGCCGTACATTTGTGGACCCAGTTCTGGGATCTCTATTCTATTCCATTGGTCTATGTGT
>NC_043704.1:17973980-18045939 GCF_006229205.1 Suricata suricatta | reverse complement strand
GGCCATTTGTAGGAAAGTGGATGGACCTTGACGGTGTCATGCTAAGAGAAATAAGTCAGGCAGAGAAGGACAGAAACCATATGTTTGCACTCATAGGTCTAACAGGAAAACAGGAGAAACCTAATGAAGTACCAGGGGGAGGGGAAGAGGGAAAGAGAGTTGGGGAGAGAGAGGGATGCAAAACTTGAGAGACTTGACTACTGAAAATGAACTGAGGGTTGAAAGGGAAGGGGGGGGGAAGAGGTGGTGGTGATGGGGGAGGGCACTTATGGGGAAGGCACTGGGTGTTGTATGGAAACCAATTTGACATCATACCTACAGTCTAATTCACACATGACTTAAATGATTTAGATGAAAGATATCAGACCTTGAGCTGATGAGATTTGGATGAAAATTTGAGCCTTAAGTTGATGCTGTGTTTGGTTGAAATTTGGTGGGAGGTTGAAATTTTTAATGAATGATATATATAAATCTATGGGAGCCAGAAGATAATGATAGAAAGAACAATAGTTCTTCAAAGAGGTCTAGTCTTAATCACTAAAGGACATGTTATTTTACATGCAAAAGTTACTTTGCACGTTGGATTAGGAATTTCTCAATGAGGTGATTATTCTGGATTAATTCCGTCCATCATTCTGGACTAAATCACAGGAGTCTTTATAAGGAAAAAAGGGAAGCAAGAGTGAGAGAAAAACATGTGATGAAGGAAACAAGTTTAGAGTGTTGTAGACATGAGAAATGTAGACAGCTTGTAGTAGTTGTATAGGGAGATTCTAGAAGAAATTCAACTCTTCTTTACCTTGATTTTAGCTTCATAAGTTGTCTTTGGGACTTCTAACTTCCAGGAATATAAGATAATAAATTCATGTTGTTTTAAGCCATTAAGTTAGTGCTAATTCATTATAATTATAAGAAACAAATATAGTCAGAAATTCAAATCTATATAAAAGATGGAAGAGTCAGAGAATGAATAAAAATAAAATAAATGTTTCGTTTGGTTTATTATTTCTTGTTTGTTTTGTTTTTTGCTGAGAAGGCTGGTTTTGGATAATTGTGCTTATTCTTACTTTATCTAAAAGATATCTGTGTTTAAAGTAACAATAATAACAGTGTGTTGGGTGGGTTTAATGTCGGTTTGCAAAATGAATGATAGCAATGTTATAAGAACTAAAAATTGGTAATATTATGTTGTAAGATACTTGCACTACACATGAAGCTATATTGTTTAATTTGAAGGTGGACATAGTTAAAAATATTCTAGAGCGAAACACTAGACATTGCTTAAAAGAAGTATAATTGCCATTCGAAAGGAGGAAATCAAATAGAATCATACAAAATATTCAAGTAAAACTTAAGAAGGTATTAAGATGTAGGAAAAGAAACAACAAACAAATTCATCAAAAAGAAAAGAGCTACAAACACAGTAGATACTAATCCATATGTGTCAGTAATCTCTTTAAATGCAGATAAAGGTAGGAGTAACTGGGTGGCCCGTTGAACAGCTGAGTGTCTGACTTCGGTTCAGGTTATGATCTCATGGTTCATGGATTTGAGCTCCACATCAGGCTATGTGCTGACAGGTCAGAGCCTGCAGCCTGCTTCCAATTCTGTGTCTTCCTCTCTTTGCCCCTCCCCTGATCATGTTCTCTCTCTGTCTCTCAAAAATAAATAAACATGAAAAATATTTTAAAAGCAAATGAAGACATAGTCATAGTGGATAAAGACAAAATTATCCATGGTCTACACAAAACTCACTTTAAGCATATAGACTCAGGTTAAAGCTGGAGTGTTAAGATGCTGTGGTATTGATCAAAGTATAGACACAGAAATTAGTGAAGCAGAACAGCAAGCCCAGAAATAGGCCTCTGAAAGTAAGTCAACTGATTTTGACACAGGCACAAAGGCAATTCAATGGAAAAAAAGTAGTCTTCAAAATAAATCGTTTTGCAACAATTAGATATCAATATGCATAAAAAATGAACCTAAATACAAATCTTACACTATTCACAAAAATTATCTCAAAGAATGGAACATATACTTAAATGTAAAATGAAAAGTGACAAACATGGGAGGAAATGTAGGTAACCTTGGATACAATGAGATTTCAGATACAACCCAAAAAGATACTATGAAATAAAAAAATAATAATAGCTAGGATGTCACTACAATTCAAAATCAGCTCTGTGAAAGGCAGTTAAGATAATTAAGAAACAAGCCATAGGCTGGGAGAAAATGTTTACATTACATAAATCTGGATAAAGGGTTTGTATTTAAAATATATGATGACTTTTTAAAAGTCAGTGACAAGAAAACACTCCAATTAAAAGTAGTCAAAAGATCTAAAGAGATACCTTATTTAAAAGTATATATTGGTGTCAAATAAGAATTTGAAATGATGTACAATATCATTTGTCATGAAGAATGGCAATTAAAACAATAACGAGGAACCACTACTCATGTATCACAAACTGCAAAAATTCAATAACCTGACAATGCAAGATGCTGATTAGGATGGAGACCAACAGGAAGTGTCACTTTGTGCCACAGGGAATGGAAAATAGTACAATCTGCCTGGAAGATAAGTTCACAGGTTCTCATAAACCAAACATAATATCCAGCAATATACTTCTTGGTATTTATCCAACTAATTTTAATATTTTCCCACAAAAACTCCTATTTCAAAATTTTTAGAGTAACTTTATTTATAATCACCAAAGCTAGAAGAACAAGGATGTCCTTCAATAGGTGAAAAGCTAACCTGTAATCCATCTATGCACTGGACGAATACTCGACAACAAAAAGAAAAAAGCTATTGTGCCTTGAAAAAACTGGAGGAAATTCAAATGCATATTGTTGTGAAAGAAGCCAGTTTGAAAAGACTGCATCTAGTATGATTCCAATTACATTGTATTCCAAGCACGCAAAAAAACACAAAACAAAATGGTCAGGGATGCTATACACATATTGGAATAGTCAAAGTACAGAAAAGTAAATGCTGGAGAAGAGATAAAGGAATACGAACTTATGTTCACTGCTAGTGGGAATGGTACAGCCACTCTGGAAGATGCTTTGTCCAAAACTAAACCTACTTTTACCATATGATCCAGCATTTATACTCCTCAGTAATAGCACAAATGAGTTAAAAACATGTCTACACAAAAACTTATACACAGATATTTACAGCAGTTTGATTAATAATTGCCAAAACTTAGAAGCAACCAAGAGGTCCTACAGTGTGTAAATGCAATAAATAAACTATGGTACAAACAATCTAATAGAGTGCTAAAAAGAAATAAGCTATCAAGTCATTAAAAGATATGGAGGACTCTTTTTTAAAAAATTTTTAATGTTTTTATTTATTGTTGAGAGAGCAGGATAGGAGCAGAGAGAGGGGGAGACACAAAATCTGAACCAGGTTCCAAACTCTCAGCTGTCAGCACAGAGCCTGATGTGGGGCTCAAACTCATGAATCCCTAGGTCATGACCTGAGCCAAGGTTGGATGATTAATTGACTCAGCCCCTCTCCACTCCTGATATGGAGGACTCGTAAATACATATTCCTAAGTTAAAGAAGCCAATCTGAAAAGGCTAAAACATAATACTAAGACAGTGATTCTAACTGCATGACATCCCAGAAGGAGCAAAACTATGGAGACAGTGAAAAGATCGGTGGTTGCCAAGAGTTAAGGGGGAGAGAGCTGAATAGATGGATCACACAAAATATTTATGGCAGTGAAAATACTCTGTATTATACTACAATGGTAGATAAACATTATTATATATTTGTCCAAACCCATAGAATGTACGACACCAACAGTGAGCCCTAAGATAAACTATGGACTTTGGATGATAATGTGTTGTACCACTCTGGTGGGGAATCTTGATACTGGGGAAAGCCATGCATGTGTGGCAACAGGGGGTATATGAAATATCCCTGTACTTGTCTCTTAGTTTTACTCTGAACCTAAAACTTCTCTGTATAGTCTTAAAGAAAATATACTAGAGGTTAACAAGAGATTTGATAGGGGGGAAGGAAGAATAGTTGAGGTGCAAGGATAGTTTTAGGGCAAGAAAACTATATAGTATGACACCGTAACGGTGGATACATGACATTATGCATTTGTCCAAAATTCATAGAACTTTGCAGAACAAAAAGTCAATTTTAATATACGCAAATTTTTCAAAATCATGTATTAGTTCTGAGAATCTCAAGATAGAATATGACTATGACAAAAAAAATCTAACTGCATCATAAATGTGTCATACATTTGTACTAATACTGAAAGGGTTACGGGAGGAAAATGTGCTAAGTATCTTTGGAAACACTGAATACTATTGGTCTCATAGGTACTTTAGCTAATAAATTTGTTTCTCCTGCAGGAGAAATGGGTTAGCAATTACGTAGGGATATGTATGCACAGTTAAGTAAATGAGTTGCTGATGTTGGGAGCTAGGTTTCTCACTCTTGAGTGATACTTTAAAGATATGCAAGAAGAAAAGGCTGTTCTTATTCATGTGGTGATGCATTGGGGTTGGAGATATCATTATGGTTTCATGAATAGCATATTATAAATATAAATGCTACATATAGAAATATTTATAAATATGTATATACAGATAGGTTAGTATACACATATATTTCTTTACTCTGTCACCTGAGGGGGCCTAGAAGTTAGACTGCTTAACTAGCAATAAACACTCCTAGCAACTAGATCTTGGTTTCTAATACCATTCTCTAAATAAAAGGAACTATAGCTTGGGCAGTAAATAGACAAGTGAAGTTGGAACATCTTGTAGTGAGAGAAAGTAAGAAAGTGCTAAAACAAAATAAAGCAGAGTTAAAAACTCATATTGAAAAGAGTATGGCAAAGCTCACAGAGGCCAGCAAACAGCTCTCAGTGACCAGATTCTAAATTTGAACAACAAAGAAAGTAGTATTGGATTATAAAACAAAATTTCAAATAAAAAATACCAATAAGACCATACTGGCACAAACAAATTATTGAATAAATAAATTAGTGGGGGAAAGATCTGTCTCCTATTCCAAGAATTCCAAATGTTAGTGGAATCTTATAACTCCTCACTCCTTAAGTGGGGGCTATACATAATGACGTCCTTCCCAACAGAGCAGTATGGGAAGAGGTAATAGAGTAATTTGTAGTGGGGAAACCTAGAAAACACAACCTCATCCAGGTATTTAAGGTCAATATCTATAGTATAAACTTATGTTGATGATCTTCTTTTTGATATGATGCAATAAAAATTACATTTTAACTCTTATGTCTTCCTTCCAAAAATCCATAGCCAGTCAAATCAAGAG
The DNA here is from genome assembly GCF_006229205.1 of Suricata suricatta. Taxonomy (NCBI): domain Eukaryota; kingdom Metazoa; phylum Chordata; class Mammalia; order Carnivora; family Herpestidae; genus Suricata; species Suricata suricatta. The sequence continues at coordinate 18,040,619 of NC_043704.1, read as the reverse complement.
AATAACATCAGATAAATTTCATTAGAAGAGTATACTATAAAACCTCTGACAAGCAGTCTTCAAAAGTGTCAAGGTCATCAAAAACAAGGAAATTCTAAGGTTGTGCCATAGCCAAGATGAACCCATAGAGGCTTAACAAGTTAAATGTAATGTCATATCCTGATCTGTAAGAGAAAAAAATAATTAGATGAAAAAATCCTGAATAAATCTAAATAAATTATTGATTATAATTAATAATAATCTATTGATAAGGGCCTTTGATTTTAATAAATGTAACATGAATGTAAGTTTTTTAATAATAGGGGAAATTGGATGTGGTGTGTATGGAAATTCTCTGTACTACTTTCACAATTTTTCTGTAACCTTAACTCTAGGCTAAAAATAAAGTTTAGTTTAAGATAATTCAGTTTCCCTAAATGAAACATATAAATAGTATAGGAGGGGCTCCTAGGTGACTCAGACAGTTAAGCATCCAACTCTTGGTCTCTGCTCAGGTCATGATCTCACAGTTCATGGGATTGAGTCTCACATCCAGCTCTGTCCTGACAGCCTGCTTGAGATTCTCTGTCTCCCCTTCTCTCTGCCCTCCCTATCTTTCCCTTTCTCAAAATAAATAAATAAACTTAAAAAAATAAAATAGGCAGAGGACCTCAGGACCTGAATAGACATTTTTCCAAAGAACATATACAGATGGCAACAGACACATGGAAAGATGCTCAACATCACGAATCATCAATAAAATGCCAATCAAAATTACAATGAGATATCACCTTACATCACTCTGAATGGCTAAAATCAAAGATAAAGAACAAGTGTAGGTGAGGATGTGGGAAAAAAGGAATCTTCATGTAAAGAAAAAAGAACCCTCATACTCTGTTGGTGGGAACGTAAATTGGTATTGGCACTATGGAGAACCATATCGAGGCTCCTAAGGAAAAAAAAAGGAAAGAAATACCTGATCCTAGAGGCAACAACCTCTTTGACCTTGGCCACAGCAATTTCGTACTTGACATGTCTCTGGAGGAAAGGGAAACAAAAGCAAAAATGAAGTATTGGGACCTCATCAAGATAACAAGCTTCTGCACAGCAAAGGAAACAATCAGAAAAATGAAAAGGCAACTAACAGAATGAGAGAAGATATTTGCAGATGACATATCAGATAAAGGGTTAGCATCCAAAAGCTATAAAGAACTTATCAAACTCAACACCTCCCCAAAAAATTCGGTGAAGAAATGGGCAAAAGCCATGAATAGACACATTTCCAAAGATGACATCCAGATGGCTAACAGACACTTGAAAATATGCTCAACATTGCTCATCAGGGAAATACAAATCAAAACCACAATGAGATACCACCTCATACCTGTAAGAATGGCTAAAATTAAAAACTCAAGAAACAACAAATGTTGGTAAGAATGTTGGGAAAGGGGAACCTTTTGTATTGCTGGTGGAAATGCAAACTGGTACAGCCCTTCTAGAAAATAGTGTGGAAGTTTCCTCAAAAAATTAAAAATAGAGCTACCTTATAACAGCAATTGAATTAAAATTTATCCAAAGGATACAAAAGTGCTGATTTGAAGAGGCACATGTGCCTCAATATTAATAGCAATGCTATAAACAATTATCAAATTATGGAAAGTAAACAAAAGCCCATCGACTAATGAATGGATAAAGAAGGTGTGATATATATATACAATGGAATGTTACTTGATGATCAAAAAGAATGAAATATTGCCATTTGCAACAAAGTGGATGGAACTAGAGTGTATTAGGCTAAGACAAATAATTCAGAGAAAGACAAATATCATATGGTTTCACTCCTATATGGAATTTAAGAAATAGGTAAACATAGAGGAAGGGAAGCAAAAATAAGATAAAAACAGAGAGAGAGACAAACCATAAGAGACTTTTAAATATAGAGAACAAACTGAGTGCTGGTGGAGTGTTGGGTTAGAGGATGAGCCAAATGGATGATGGGCATTAAGGAGAGCACTTAGAATAAATAAGTGATAAGTCACTAAATTGTACTCATGAAACTATTATTACACTATATATTACTTAAATTTGATTTAAATTAAAAAAAATAATAAAACAGAAGTACGATATGATCCATCACTGGGTATTTATTCAAAGTAAATGAAAACACTAATTTGAAAACATAAATACCCTTATGTTTATTACAGCATTGTTTTCAATAGCCAAGATACGGAGCCAAATTAAGTGTCCATCGATAGACAAATGGATAAAGATGTGGTATAGATATTTTAGTGGAACATTACACAGCTATAAAAAAGGCTGAGGTCATACCATTTGAGACAACATGGATGAAGGAGGAGGGGAAAGTAAACCATCTTACAAAGAAGACCAGAGGAAAATAATATACACACCAAGACACAGTCTTCAACCTGATGGAGAGAATGGTATACTATGTTTGTATTAAATGTTTTGCGTTTGTTCCCCCTAATGGAACAGAACGTTATGCAAAAGCTATCATAATAGCAAATAGCGCTGTGTTTCTGCTTTAATTTGGTTGGAAAAGAGAATTGAAGACAAAACTTGGTTCTTACTTCCATGCAGGCAGAAACTATACTTAGAGGGCAAATTATCTCTGTGACTGTGCCTATGTGTGTTCGATGATTTACACTTATATGTCTTAAAATTTAGTTCATCTACAATTAGTAGGAAATAGGTGTTTTGTATCAGCTAAATATTCTAATGAATTTAGTGGTTTACACATTCAAAAGCTCAGACATTTATTTTTTTAAATTTCTTTATGTCTTTATTTTATTTTGAGAGAGATAGAGAGTGAGTGAGGGAGGGGCAGAGAGAGAGAGGGAGACACAGAATTTGAAGCAGGCTCCAGGCTCTGAGCTGTCAGCCCAGAGCGCAATGTGGCACTTGAACCCATGAACTGTGAGATCATGACCTGAGCTGAAGTCAGACGCTTAACCGACTGAGCCACCCAGTCACCCCAAAAGTTCAGACATTTAAAAACATCATCATAATCCCACCAAATTATTTGCAACAACAGCTACTTCCCTCATCTGACCTCTGCATTCACTGATGCCAGAACGCACTTGGATGTGTTCATTAACTCTGGATTTTATTCACACACACACACATACATACACACACACACACACACACACAGATTTGATGCCTTATTGTATATCAGTGGAGTAATTTGTCCTGTCTCTGACTCCTTTTTATTTGAATTTTATTCCTTTGTCCTATTTAGACTCTCGAGTGCCACTGACATCATTTTAAAGTGACAAATTTCAGTGTGCTCATCTCCCCTCTGGGCCCACAATAAGATCTCCTGTTATAGGTTGATGGCTGAAAGCATACCACACTTACCATCATTTTCAAAGACTTCATATGTGAATATTGTGTATTGAACCATAAAATTATACCAAACAAATATACATCTGATTTAGATATAATTTCACCTATAACCTTAGAATATCTAAGTCAATATCTAAGTCATAGTTATAGCCATAGATTACCTAAGAATCTTTGCAGTGAAAATAGTTTATTTAAAACTACTGACTTAGAAGTTAGTCTGAATCATTATGTAATGACTCACACCTGAAGTGACTTTCTACAATAAACCTTTGTAAGAAGAATATTCACTTTTCTTGTATCCTTTAGAGAAAAATACTAAGAAAAAAACCAAATTCTGTTTTTGAGCATTACTATCGCTTAAATTTTATATAAATGGGAATCAGTCATGGTTGTTTATGTCAACTAGATGCTGGAAAATTTTAATAGTATTTTATTTCTGCAACCTCAAATGTAATCTTTTATTTTGTGAGATGTGACTGGGAAATAATTTGAAAAAAAGAGGAAAGTCTAAAATAATGAACCTTAAAAAAATCCTGTTCTTTTTCTAGACTTGGATCCCTAAGTACCAGTCAAGGAAAATATCTTACTTCTTCAAGGAAAAAAGAGTTCATATTTCTTTTGAAACATCTCTGTTGCCGTAGTCACCAAATGCTTGCTCTCTCGCTCTCTCCTTATCAATAATGTCACCATTAACATACACAGTTTAGAAAAGTAAATGTTTTATTGTTCAAATTTATGAGGACATGAGTTTGCTTCCAATGACTTTCAAAAATCTGAAACTAAAGGATTTTACTAATAAAATGCACCTGAGATGAACTTAAATACTTTTCTGATCAAGAGTGTAGGAGGAAAAGGGGGGCAGAGAAATTGAAGAGTCATACAGTTTTAACATTACGAAGGCAAAAGTGCCCTAAATTAATATTTGGACGTAGCTGATCTTCTCCACCTACGGCATATAAACATTCCCACATGGGTTGCCATGTCTCAAGACCGATACCTCCATCTGGATAAGCCACAAGAAATTAAAATATACACACATATATACACATGCACACCTTGGAATAAGAAAAATATAAACCAGCTTATTTTCACTATTGGTCTTGCCAAATATAAACTTTAGACACAAAATTTTAAATAAAGCAGCAACTATGAAAATAAACAATGAGATCCTTGTGTACCAGATTACGTAGTTGGGGTGTGCTTACTTGAAATCAAGCTCTGAGTAGGAATAAAATCAGTTTTCTCTGCCTTCCTTTCCTCTTTTTAAGAAGTGGTTACACAAATCTTTATTAACAGGAATTTAAGGTGCAAACATACCTTTGGGAGCATAAAAGATTGCTAAGAAATATGTGGTCAATATGGTCATTGTAAACATTCCTATCAAACAGTTCAGTTACTTCAATGAATTATAAAAACCATCAAATGAGCTTATGGCTTGGAAAGAGTCTAGAAAACTAAGAAAGTTTGAAGCCTTAAAAAGTATTTGGGTAACCTAAAATTCTCCTTTATTGCCAGAACACTAAGTTTTTCCTACTTTTTTCTTCCATACTTAAAAAATTCTTTATCCTACCCTTATGGTATATCACAAATTGCAAAATCTTCCTATGAAATGTATTAAACCGTGAAGCATTTAAATGCTTCACGTTTTAATGTACTAATTATAAGAATGCATTATTTCAATGTCATATTTAACATTTCAATTTAATTATCTACAGTAGTAATCTCAATAACATTTTTAAGTATAGAGAACTCAAAATTATTTCAACATAAAAATTAGTTTTAATTTTGTCATAAGAAAAAGTTAATCCAGTTTTTAAAAATAAACTATATAGTCAAAATATTGTATTTAGGAAAAATTGTCCCCTCTCTTATAACTTAACTGCAGGATTTATGGATATAAGCAAAAATTACATGAAGAGAAATTCTCTATTATTTTATTTTTCAAAAAAGTTATATATATGTCATGTTATTTATATTTATATATATGTACATATGTTTTACATATATATGTCTTATACATATTTTGTGCTACAGAGAGTTTTTTTTTCAAGTTTGTATATTTATTTCAAGAGAGAGAGAGAGTGAGCAAGCAGGGGAGGGGAAGAGAGAGAGGGAGAGAGAATCACAGGCAGCGCTGTGCTGACAGCACAGAGCCCTCGTGGGGCTTGAACTCACAAACTGTCAGATCATGACCTGCGCCAAAACCAAGAGTTGGACACTTAACGGACTGAGCCACCCAGGTGCCTCCATGCTACAGAGAGGTTTTATGTCTAGTATGGCTCTTAGTAATAAAGGCTATCATTTCTATTTTATAAATTTTCTATTTTATAAAACTTCAAAACTAGTTTGAGAGGGTGGCGAATGGAAATTTTTTTCTTCCACAAACTATGTTGGCCTTTCTTATACTTATTTTGGTTTATTATTATCTATATTTTTAATTAAATGTTAGAAGAGACCCTTTATCTTGCCAATCAGCCCTGTTGGGAGCTGGATCACCTGAGAAATTTTCTGGTCAAAAATAGGCCTATTCAATTCTAAACAATCAAGAAATGATCATGAAATTATTTTTTTCCTTATATACCCAGTTTTCTTTGCAGTCCCTTTCTCCTCTTTCACTTACTAATTTCTAAAATGTTCTTCTGCAGATGTTACTTTCAATCTAATGTTCTTTTTAAGCAAAGGAATCTTCTTTTAGTGGCTTCAGCTCTCGTTTATAGGTTGCTAGCTCCAAATCAATAATTCTCCCCTAAGATCCAGGTAGGTACTGACAATATCCTCATAGATTAGAGCATCAGATCCTGTTCACCCTTAATCTGGTAAAGTCTCCTTTTTTCACTATATGAGTTAATGTTTCTTTCACTCACTTAAGGAAAAACATTGAAGAATCTTTGATCTGTGTGGCTCTTTTGAACTTAACTCCATCTCTTTATTGCATTGACACCATCTTACTTTATACCCTAACCCAGTGTTAGAACCAATGAAACTTAGACCTTTCAAATACAACTTACACAATGACAACAGGGACATCTTTATTAAGTATGCATCTAATTCTCTGACTCACCTAACTTAAAATTATTTATTTTTATTTTTTATTTTTTTAATATTCAGGGAAATTTCCCAGACTTTTTTTTTAATGTTTATTTATTTTTGAGACAGAGCTTAAGCAGAGGAAGGGCAGAAAGAGAGGGAGACACAGAATCTGAAGCAGGCTCCAGGCTCTGAGCTGTCAGCACACAGCCCGGCGTGGGGCTCGAACCCATGAACCTTGAGACCATGACCTGAGCCGAAGTCGGATGGTTAACAGACTGAGCCACCTAAGCGCCCCTAAAATTATTTAAAAAAAAACACGCAAATACAAAAACAATCCAAATTCTTCATAATGGCCGGTAGGAACATTTATCATTTTTATCTTATCCAATGAAAAAATCTTATTCTCATAAATATCCATATACTACTCACCCACCATCAACTCCTATTTGCATAACAAACTTCTTGCCATTTGTCAAAAGAACCCTGCTTGTTTCTTTTTCTTAAGCAAAGCCTGTATGATTTCCATGACAAGGAATCTCCCTCCTCTTGCAGAGGAACTCCTACCATCTTCTAAAACTAAATACACTGCTGACTTTATTTATTTTTTTTAAACTTATTTATTTATTTTGAGAGAGACAGACAGCTCAAGTAGGGGAGGGGCAGAGAGAGAGGAGAGAAGATCCCAAGAAGGCTATGCACTCCCAGAGTCCAACTCCGGGCTTGGGCTTGAACTCTCAAACCTGAGCAATCTGACCTGAGCTGAAACCAAGAGTCAGATGCTTAACCAATTGAGGCACGCAGGCTCCTCACTGCTGACTTTATATGCGAACCCTCCTTGTGTCTCCTATTCTAAAGTGTTAAGTTCTTTATATAGGCTTTCTACTTCTATCACAATATTCTTACATCATGTTTTCATTTTGAAGATGACACTAAATTAAACTAATGGTTCAACTTCAATTACATTATGCCAAGAACTCTTCCAAATGATGGATATATAGTATTTTTATTGAATCTCTACAATTATTGCTTGTTAGGTATTATTTTCACGGTAAGGACCACAAAACAGATACTCACAGAAGGTAAGTATTGTACCAGACTTACTCAATTAGCACATAGCCAAACTAGTATTTAATCCAAAACTTTTCGAGTCCAAATCCTTTGATTTTTTTTCTATTATATGACTTTTTCTTTCCAGTTGTTTGAATTCCAGTTTCCTCCTACCAGGGTGAAGGACATGATTACTACCCTAGAGAGAAGGTAGAGTCTTTCTCCTGAACACTATTGCTATAAGTTTTCAGAATCCTGAATAATGCTTGGTAATGGATTAGGTAGCACTTTTCATTCCATACGCTTTTAAGCAAAGTATGTGCTTGCATCCTGTGAAATAAATTTTACTGGCCTGCATCTTTAAATCTTGGTGCTTAAAATTCTTCCAAACCACCTTAAATTTTGAAGCTTACCAAATTGGTATTGACGGATTTGAAAAATGTCCAAGATATTCTACTTTGTGGTCTCTGCATGACATCTAGTGGCTGGACCTGGAAAATTTAAGGATATTATGATTAGTGCCAGGGGAAATCACAACTTCCTCTGGAGTCCTTATTCCTAACATCAAAGGAAGGGTAATACCGAGAGGTTTCACTTTAAAGTTAAAAAAATTCTGTTCTTAACTCTTTCTGTTTCTTAGTCTACACAACAAGGAAAAGGACTCTGTCTGCTCCGTAGTCTGTGTTGGCTAGGGCTTTTGAAGCCTTCCTGTCTGCCTATAATCAGTACCTACTTCTGCTAGACAGACGTGAGTGATCATTATCAGACGAAAATGAATAAATCCTTCCAATTTTCCTCAAACTCTGTGTGACAATAAACGCTGTATATGCATGTTTAGGAAATGTGAAAGAATGATATTAAAATCTATGACTATTACTCAAACTGTATTTTTAAAACTCTTTATAACCTGTTTGCATCCTCTAAACACTATAAAACAGAGCGACTACTAAGCATTTACTCACAGAGATGTCATTAGGTTTAGGTCCCTTGATGATACAAGATCTGGGATTTGCTCATTACAAGCTCCAGGTCCACTTAGAGAAAGACAATATTAAATGGTACACAATATGTTTCTAATAAATGACACAATGGATGTTTTGAAGATACAGCATAGGATTTGGTGTTCAAGAGGTCAGAGAAGACTAGAATAAGTTATTGTTAAGAGAACAGACAGCTGAGTGAGAATTCTGTCTTCTCAACTTTCCTGCAACGGGACCTTGGGCAATCTACCGACTCTACCTTCTAGTTTCTTCATCTGTAAAACAGAGTGAAACTTAGCATCTATCTTATGTGGTGAACCTTAGCACAGTGCCTGTCATATGGTGAATTAGCCATCATTTGTATTAGTGTAACTAAAAAAGGAGAGTGTTTAAGTCAAAAGTTTCCTGAGAATACACAAAGGAAAATGAACCAGGAGAAAAATAAACAATAATAAACAAACATTATATTCCTAACACCAAGACAACTCCAAGAGAATTTGAAAAATGATTATAAATATTTTATGGCGATCTATTTAAAATACACAAGCTATGGATTCTTAAGAATCCTCCATGTAGATGGATCAGAAGTCCTTGAAACCCGTATAAGTCCAGAAATCACGTATAAGTACTACTTTTTCGTTTTCTATTGCTAAAGGGTACTCTTTCAAATTCATTATGAACTAAATTAAATGGTTACATCTTCTGAAATAATGCTTTTTTTAATAAAAATCAACACCTTCGACATAACTTCAATCACAATAACTTTATTTTAAATGAGAGACTGCCAGCCAATAAGCATTTAGGTTTGCAGAGTCTGTTGTTCAAGATCACTATTATCAGTGAACCTGGGAATTAACTTCCAGGATGAACAATGAGGGAAAAAAAAAAACAAACACACTCCACTTAGGCTCAAAGAAGACTTTTGTTGAAGAGGTGGGTTTTCCTGTGGTCTTTGAAGGGGGAGAGGGCAAGCCCTAGTTAAAATCTAGGGCTTCACGATGAGTGAGTTGGAAGAGAGGCTGCTGATGGATCTGGAATCCCACAGTGGTTGTTTTGTCCCTTGCTTTGAGAAAATTGGTGGAAAATAAACTCCTTTTCTAGCATGCTCTTTGTTTCTAAGCCGGGTATCCTATCTAAGAAGACCCAAGGACTAGAAGCACTTTTTCTTTTTGCTAACACTGAAACAGACTCCCGCCTATCGTCTCCTTGAAGAAGCTGTTCCCTGAGAAATGACTGTGTGTGCATGTGCGTGCGTGACTGCACACACACGCGAGAGAGGCCAGATGGAGAGACGGAGTGAGAGAGACAGAGAGTGTTGTATGGGTGTGGATGGCTGTGTTTATGGATTTGTTTCCAGAAGACTCAGGTATCAATTTCTCAAGACGATTTAGTTTAAAATGTCATCTTTGCCTCTTTGCTATTTATCTGTATGAGTTAGCTGACCGATTTAAGTACTGATTTACGCAAGGCTGGCATCTCCACTCTTGATATTTAACAGACCTGAACTAAACAAAGCATATTGTTGGAGTCATTTTAAATATTTGGTCACTTTTTAACTCCATGTAAACTTTCTGGTTAAACCTTATTTCAAATAGTGAAAGAATTATAGCCTGAATTTTGAGCCTAGCCTATGATATTTTCTCAGTAAATATTTTTGATTGATAACCCTTAAAAAGCAGAGTATGTTTGCTCTTAAGGGACTAACAGACTTCAAAAGAATATGGAATGTAATTTAAATTTGAACCAAATAATAATACTAATAATAAAATACTAAACTCTGGAGTGTCTGTCCTTTTAACTGTCTCATCCTGTCAGTTTCTTGCTGCTTTATTCTTCTCTTAAAAAACAAAGGCCAGGGGCACTTGGGTGGCTCAGTTGGTTAGCATCAGACTTCAGCTCAGGTCATGACTTCAAGGTTCATGGGTTCAAACCCCACATAAGGCTCTGTGCTGACAGCTAGCTCAGAGCCTGGAGCCTGTCTTTGGATTCTGTGTCTCCCTCTCTCTCTCTCTCTGACCCTCTCCTGCTCATGCTGTCTCTCAAAAATAAATAAAAAATATTTTTTTAAAAGGCCAGATTTTGGAATATATCTGCTACCTCCAGGAGATGCAACCATAGTTAGGGCTTCTTGATTCTTTAAAAACAAGTTATACTACATTAGTAAGGTTAGATATTTCAGATCTAATAAGCATTTTTCTTTATTAAAATATGTTCACATCTTGATAATGTATAAACTACTTTTTCAGTAACAGTTTCTTTTTGTATCTGTTTCCCTTTCTCATTTGTAGTTATAATAAAATTTTAATTTTAAAATATATTATATAGATTTAATTAAAAAAATTTAAATCCCCAATAGTTAAAAACCATTTACTTCTTGAACATACCTAAGGTTAGGTTTCATAGAAAAGTTTCATATTTTATTAAATATCTGTTTTACTCAATGTATTTGACTTTTGGGTAATCTGGTTTGGAACATATCTGGAATGAACTAATATCTATATTTAGCATAAATCAATTGATTTGAGACAGATTGATAAAGCCATACACATATGATGTTAAAAATATGATTGAAAAAGAAGGGGGTAGCCTGGGTGGTCCAGTCAGTTAAGTGTCCAACTTTGGCTCAGGTCATGATCTCACGGTTGGTTTGTGGGTTCAAGCCCCACGTCAGGATCTGTGCAGACAGCTTAGAGCCTGGAGATTGCTTTGGATTCTGTCCCTCCACTGTTCGTTTGCACTTTCTCTCACTCTCTCAAAAATAAACATTAAGAAGAATTTTTAAAAAGAAGAAAATGGCTGCTTTTCTGTATTTGTAAGGCCAAAATACATACCAATTTTATATGGTAGAAGGTGGGTTCATGTATTTTCTCTTAACACCTGCATGTAACAGTATTTTTTCTATAAGATAAAAATAAAATATTCTGGATTCACTTGCATGTAGAATTTTATTATTTTATTTTATTTTATTATTTTTCTCTCTGTCCTACTAAATAAAATCTTCCACAGAACATACCACTCCTGACACTTACATGGTAATTAATTAACGTCTCTGATTTGGCATTAAAAAAAAATACAACCCATTCAATAACCATAGTCCAGTCTAGTGTAGAAATCCAAATTGAGACGACTTATCTCTTTAATATTTCCTTCTTCCCTAACTCTGGCCTATACCCTTGGGAGCATGTAGTGGAAGGAGAGAGTCCAATGACTTCCATCCCCTCTCCTTCCTTTCCCTTCCCCTCTGCTGTCTAGGCTGCTGGATAAGTCCCAGGTAAGGTGATATTGCAGTTGTGAATATAGGCTTATGCATAAAATACAACTGCAGGATGATTTTGATGCTCTCTGGACTTGGTGAGTTGAAAGTGGACTTGTCCTTTGGTAGAATGTTACTGAGATCTTCCTGAGGACTTTCAACTACTATTCTTTGAAACAGACCATTAGATGTCAGATTATCTCTCCTTCTTGGAATAACATTTCCTCTCAATGGTTGTCCTGATCAAGATCACTTGTACAATAGCACAAACCCAGTGTCTTCTCACATTTAGTGTTTGAGAAATCCATGCTTTTGTTTTGAGATGATAAAAAACATAGCTTGATTTTATCCTATTCAGTAAGCAGTAAAATTACGTGTCTCCTGAAGTCCAGGGGTCAAATCGAGTTCTCCGAGATGGGTTTTTTGCTCCTCCTAAACTTCCCCTTGTCACTTGACTTAAACTAAAAAAGAAATGTCTTCTTTCTTTCCCCCATGGATGATGATGGAAGGGTGGAATGTCAGTCACAATGATATACCCTCAACATAAGCCCTCTCTCTTGCTCTCTTCTGTCCTTTGTCTTCTATAATGAGCAAAGTATGCGTGTCAATGGAATAAGTTTGGGGCCATGGCTTAGCAAATTTTTGATTAAATGGTCTAGAAATTGCTTTTAGAATGGTGACAGTGAGGGTATGTGTGAATCTGGAGGAAAATTTTGCAACTATAGTTTTGCTCCTGAAAAGGGCAGTGAGGATATTTATAAAATAATGTATCTGGAACACATTTTAGAAGCTATAAAGTGATATATATTCATTACCATTATCTATGGACATAAATTCAGCTCATGCAACCTTCTTGTGATAAACATACGTGGGCCGAGGGATTTTATGTGTTCTCCACACCTTCCTTGTATCTGTAGATAATCATTCTTCATGCAAAGAGATGGAATTACTCATGATTTAAGATCTTTCCAAAGTGATCCCCAATAATGACGTTTGCATTCTTTTCGTCTGGGAAGATCAAAGCAACAAGGATACAGACCTCTCTACAATCGCTACATGTGTTGAAGGATAACATTCCACAGGCCAGCAACACATCTTTGCAGTTTGACTTATGGGGAAGAGGCGGGAAGGAAGGAATAAAACTGACTCTGAGTTGAATACTGGAAAAATATAGTACATTCCATAAAGCAGACAAATGCTAGAGGCCCTGCGTTTCCTATATGAAATAACCCTGGAGAAACAGAAGGGAATAGATTTACCTTATATGGAAAAAAATATCTTCATACTGGTTTTGAGACTCTAATAAAATTTGCATACTTTTCAAAGGCAAAATCCTACACGTTTTCAGATGTTTTGTCTTAATATCTAATACTGAAATTAATATCTAATTAGAATTTTAATAAAAGTGGAAAATTATAGTCAGTTGAAACATAAGCACAGTATTTTCAAGTTAAAATCTGCAGTTCCCTCTCTTAATGGGTTTCTCTACAATGATTTTACTTTTTTCCCAAATCAGTCTTACTCAATAATTGACTTATGTCTGAGACAATATGATAAGGACAAAATAATTGTTCTACACTTGATTTTCTTTGAAAGACAGAATAGCTTTCAACACCAGCTATTGTAAAATTGACTGATACCTTAAAGATTTTGAAGCATAAGTAATGTTTTATTATGAATTACTTTAACATATCACTCATTGGTAGTTTCTGAAACCTACCATCTTCTCTCAAATGAAATTATCTTATAGATTAATTTGAATTACAGCTAACATGTAATTTTCAAAAAGAGTTTGTTACTATTCCAAAACCAATTATTTTATTTGCCTTGCATATAACCAACTATTGAAAAAAGAACACAGATTTACTCATAACGCTTTACTAGATCCAGATTCCCAACTTTATGAACACTAAGAAGTTCTCAGAATAATTATTTCCAGTATATTACAGAAATGCTTTATTGTGCTTTGCTTTAATACTTCTAAACTCTTGAAAGAAAGGTAAATTAGTAATAATTTAGGATTTAGGACCTGAGATATTTAGCATTGGAAGTAGTGATAGTGTAATATTAAACAATGTAAATCCTTTTATTAGTTTATGCTATGTTCTAGATTCTTACACATTTTAATAGTTTAAAATATAATTCAGAAGAAGATTATAGAAGAAGAAAGCTTGTATGTGTAATGATGTAGCTCTCTAGGGCTAAGAATAGAAAGAAGTCATTACCACCCATAGAACTAAAATGGAAACAATCATGGGGCTGATTACTGGCACCCATAAAAAATAACCATGGGTCAGAGCTGCCTGACATGAGTTGTCACAACCAGAGTATAGATACAGGCAATAAATGGTAACTAAGCAGGGAAAGCCAGGGGAATGAAATAATCCAAACTCATTGTTCTCCCTTTAAATTGGATAAAAAGAAGTAAAGCTTTTTCTATTTTCACAAGACATGGTCTTATATAAAGAAAATACTAAAAAATCGACTAAAAATATTAGAACTGAGAAATGAGGTCACCAAGAGTGTTAGCCACAAAATGAATACAGACAGGTCAGAGCTCCTGGATGGCTCAGTCAATTAATCATCCAACTCTTGATCTTGGCTCAGGTCATGATCCCATGGTTCATGGGTTCAAGCCCTGCATCAGGCTATGCTCTGATGGTGTGGAGCCTGCTTGGGATTTTGTATCTCCTTCTTGCTGATGCTGTCTTAATTGTGTGTGTGTGTGTGTATGTGTGTGTGTGTGTGTGTGTGTGTCTCAAAATAAATAAACATAAACAAAATATTTAAAAAATACAGACAATTCAATTGCCCTTGAAATGCAATAGAGTAAATATATTTTTAAAAATATAGACAAGTCAAGTGCACTATATACACTTGAACAAATGAATTCCATTTACAATAGCCTCAAAAAGTAAAATACTTAGGAACAAATTTAATTAAAAGAGGGCAAAATGGATCCTCTGAAAGCTACTAAACATTGTTGCAGAAAATTAAGGGAGAACTAAATCATTGGAAAGACAGCCTATAATTATGGATTAAGGTGTTACTTTTATTAAGATGGCAACACTTTCCAAATTTATTTATATATTCAAAACAAATCCTATCAAAATCCCAGATGGCCTATTTGTAAAAATTGACAAATTTATCCTATAATTTATATGGAAATTCAAGGGATCGAAAGGAGACAAACCAATCTTGAAAAAGAATAAAGAAAAAACAATAAAGTTGGAGGACTCACACTTCCTAATTTCAAAACTTGATACAAAACCACAGTGATAAAGACATTATAGTCCTTTGACAGGACCTAAGTTTTAATATTCCTCATAAGACTAGAATCCTACAATATAAATGCTGGACCAATGAAAAATGTAACTTTAATTTTAATGGATAATGTTAATTTTTCACTTTTCTTATCAAAAACTTTAACAATCTATAAACTCACAATATTTAAGCAGTATGTGCATCTTTCTAGAACCTAGACTATACTGGATTTTAAACCTGTCATGATGTCAATATAATGGATAAAAGTACTTTATGCTTTATTCCTGCACTTAATTTTATGAGTATATTATAAATTATATGATTATATTTGACAGTTTTTATATTTATTAGTCATTTATATTAACTCTGTTCATATATTGTGTCCATTTGTTTTGATTTATTTGTTTGAAATATTTTTTATACATTACTTATATTGATATTTTCTTTCATATAGTCTCCAAACATTTCACCCTAAGTGTCTTCAACACTTTTATTCATAAAAGCTATTTTTCAGGTTTATATTATGGTTTTTATTATTATATAATTAATGTATTTCTATATTCATATCCTAATAATTTATTATTAATATATGAGAAAGCTTTATAAGTTATGATATGCTCAGTTACTTTGCTGATTTTCTTACTTTCTAATAGTTTTTCAGTTTATTTTCTTTAATTTTGGGGAAATTATTAAATTTATTAAAATGTATTAACATTTCTGTATCAGTAGTTATTTAAACTTTAGGACACACTAGTTTGCTAGACTGATACAATAGGTCTCTGATACAGCCTAAGAAGTTGCATTTCTAATATGTTCCCTGAACAGGCTAGGCCTTCTGATCTGTTTATAAACCACTGCTTTATGCAATAATTATTTAATCTGCAAAGAATGAGTGTTTTACCATGAGAATTAGCTAGGACCACAATATATTATTGAAAAGCAAATTTCTCAGTAAACTAAGTAGAGATGGGAATTTCTTAACTTGATAAAGAATACTTACAAGAAATAGCTAACATTATACTTAATTGTGAGAAACTAGAAGTTTCCTCACTAAGATCAGGAACAAGGCAAAAATGTAATAATTTTCACATTATATTGAAAGTACTAGCTAACACAATGACACAGGAAAGGGAACTAAATTGTATACTGATTGGGAAATAGAGATAAAACTGTTTTTTGTTCATAGATAACATGATTGTGCATGTAGGAAATCTGGAAAAACCAACAAGAAACTCATAAAACTAATAAGTGATTATAGCAAGGTTTCAAGATACAAAGTTATATTGCCACACTCAATTGTTTTACTAACATCAGCAATGAACAAACAGAATTTGAAATTAAAAATACAATAGAATTTACTACCTCTCAAAACTGAAATACTTAGGTAAAAATCTAAAAAATATGTACCAGATCTGTGTGAAGAAAATTACAAAATCGTTTTTAATCTACAAAAATAAGTGATATTTTAATTCCAAATTAATCAATTAAAGTACCAAAATCTCCCAAATTTGTAATAAATTAAACCAAAGAATTAAGTGGAGAAATATTCCATGTTCATGAATAGAAAAACTCAATGTTGCCAAGAGGTCAGCTCTTCCCACCTTGACTTATAGATTCAATGCCCTCCCAATTAAAATACCAAAAGTAATCTTGGAGATATTAACAAACTCATTATGAAGTTTATATGGAGAGGTAAAAAACTCTGGAAAATAAATACAGTACTGAAGGAGAAGAACCAAGTTTTTTTGGAGTTTGATGCTGTCCCTGTTAAATGTAAAATTCAAAACAATAAAAACCATAGAAGATATCATAGGACAAAAATCTAAATGACCTGGGGTTTGGCTATGACCTTTCAAATACAACACCAAAGTCACAATCCACAAAAGAAAAAATTGATTAGCTGGACTTGATTAAAATTATACATTTAAGTTCTACAAAAGATATTGTCAAGAGAATGAAAAGACAAATCACCAATTGAGAGAAACCTTTTTCAAAAGATATATCTGATAAACGACTGACATCCAAAATATACAAAGATCCCTTAAAATTCAACAATAAGAAAACATCTTAATTTTAAAATGGGCCAGGGGCACTTGGGTGGCTCAGTCAGTTGAGCATCCGACTTTGGCTCAGGTAATGAACTTGTGTTTGATGAGTTAGAGCCCTGTGTCAGCTCTGGGCTCTGTGCTGACAGCTCAGAGACTGGAGCCTATTTCGGATTCTGTGTCTCCCTCTCCCTGCCCCTCCCACACTCATGCTCTGTCTCCTTGTCTCAAAAATAAATGAACATTAAAAATAATAACAAAAAATGGGCCAAAAATCCAAACAGATACTTTCATCAAGAGAATGCACATCATATGTCATCAGAAAAATCCAAATTAAAACATACAACTACATACTTGTTAGAATGCCCCAAATACAGAACACTGACAACACCAAACGCTGATGAGAATGTGGAGCTGCAGAAAGTCTCACTTGTTGTTGGAGGGAATACAAAACAGTACCTCCAGTTTGAAAGACAGTTTAGCAGTTTCTTACTAAATATGCTTTTGCCATATGATCTAGCAATAGTGTTCCTTGTAATCTACCCAAAGGAACTGAAAACTCATATACACACAAAAACTTCCCATTGATGTTTGCAGAGCTTATTTACAATTGCCAAAACTTGGAAGCAACCAAGATACCATTTTGTAGATGAATAGATTCATACACTGTGGTAAATCTGAACAATGAGTTATTATTCAGCATTAAAAAGAAATGAATTATTTGGGCACCTGAGTGGCTTTGCCAGTTAAACATCATACTCTTGATTTCAGCTCAGGTCATGGTCATACAGTTTGTGAGATTGAGACCCACATCAGGGTCTGTGCGGTCACTCTAAAAACAAACAAACAAATGAAATGAGCGACCAAATTTGATCCATTTTGTAAGTTACAAATAAAGAGATGAGTGTTAGGAAAAGGAAGAAAAAGAGAGCATATAGAAAGAGGAACCAAAAAAGAAAGAAAGAATCCTTGAGGAGGAAAAGTAGCATAATTCCACTGTAATGACGTGGGAAAGAATAAAATCTATAGAATACTAATTATGAAATGGGAAATGTAATATATTCATGTCAGTCCTATACATAATCTATCATGCTAACTCACATAGAAAATCTGAGAAAGATTTCATTGTGAAATATAAGGATTTTTTCTAAATAACTATGATGAGATCAATCATATCAGTGGCTCAGATTAGCAGCTTCAGTGAATCCATCCCTTTCTGCTATAACTTTTGTAGTTTCCTCCCATTCTGACTCCAGTTTTGGCCAAGAGAATTCCAAGTATGTTAATTTATATGATGTAAGCAGAGCCCTGAACAACTTTCTGGAGATTCTGTTCTTTTTCTTATACTTCTGCTATTGCCATGAGATCAAGTCACACTAGCCTGTTGGAGGCTCAGAGACCATGAGCAAGAGATCCCAGCCATGTTAGAGAAGCCCTTCCAGACCAGCTAATGCTCAGCCAGACCATCAGCTGATTTCAGAGTCATGAGCAAAACCGACAGAGATGAGTCAAGGCTGGCCCAGATTAGCAGAACCACCCAACCACTTTAAATTTATAAAAAACTAGAAAGTGATATGGATTTACCCACTAAATATTAGTTACCCAATGTTGTTACACAACATTGTTAAATGAAGCAATACTATATATACTCTTTAAAAATACAACCATGTCTACTAAGCATCCATATTGATGAGATCAGGTCGCATTCTTTGACCAAGGCATAATTTTGCCACCTGTGATACTTTTAGATGTCAGTGTGGCCTAATGAATTCTATGGAGGACACTTTACCTTTCTTTCACAATGTGAACCATGAGTTTTTATTTCAGCTCTTATGTTCAAAATGTCCTTAACACTGTCTAATTGGACCTCAGAATTAGAGCCTTTTAATTAATTTTCTAAATCTCTAGTAAATAAACTAGGATTAGGGTCATATTTTCTTTTTGTTTCTAAACATATGTAAAAGAAATACTAATGACAATTGACTAGTGACATTATTTTGTTATCTACTAACTGTTTTAGAATATTCAAAATTGAAACTCAACAAACTACCTTGAAAGTCTTTTACAAGATAATGTGAGCACTAGAATCCTTTAAGGATCTCATGTTACCCAGGATTGGGTCCAACCACAGAAAAATATGCCATCTGATTATGAATGAGTTTCCTATGAATTTAGGGTTTCTAATAATTTTCATTTGGAAAATTATGGAAGACCTGATCCAAACTAGTACTGTGGGTTATTCTCAGTGGTATTTGGATTCTTTTATGACACTTGCCTCCATTGAAAACCAATGACTGGTTAGTAAGAACCCTTAGGAGTGGCAGTGGTGCTGGATTTCACTTAGAGACTACAAAGCTGCTTTCATTTATTTTTAATGTTTATTTATTTTTGAGAGAGCGAGAGAGCATGCACATAAGAGGAGAAGAGAGAGAGTGAAAGAATACCAAGCAGGCTCCATACTCACAGGACAGAGCCTGACACCAGACTCAAACTCACAAACCCGGAGATCATGACCTGAGCTGAAATCCAGAGTCTGGCTTAAAGGGCTGAGACACACAACCACCCCAAGCTGCTTTTAAACTGAGTTCTAGAGAAAAGCCTTCAGTGCTGTACTAGTAAAGAAAGCATATTAAATGCGGTGCAGACCCATTATACAAGTACTTCAGCATTTCTCCTCCCCAAGAAAATACTGCATACCTGCTATCTAAACATGTAAAGGTTAAGTTTTTCCTTCAATTTGAGAGCTTGACTGAGAGATGCTTTATATTGGAGTGTTTCTTACTGTCACAGAACACACACCTTGTTTGCTTCATCTGTTACAATCTCTCTCCTCTTTTCTGCCTGCTTTTCATACCAAAGTTCCTTTCTTGGAATGAGATGCAGAAAAGAAAGAAAACTTGAATTTCCATCAACAGACTCTAGTGGTATCCTGAGTGGTATTGCATGTTAGATATCTCTTCTATAACAATTACGAGTCCTAATTAATAATATTATATTTATGTGAATATTGAGCTAAATACTGAGCTCACGTAAATGAGCTTCATGTTAAGTGACCCTTGTAAAATTGACTTTGGAAGTCTCCCATTCTTGGGAGACTTTGGCATTGTGCTGGGGAGATTTGGGATTTCATTAACAACACATAGTCTGTTCAGATACTGTTTTAGGTGCTCTCCTGTAGCAAAGATGACCCAGGAGAGATACAATCATCTTGGCGTGCTTTATGTGATTCAGATGAGATTCAACCTTTTTGGAGTTTGAGTTCTTAGCAAAATACCACTTCCTGTTTTTGAGGAAAAAATGGCATAAAAAGTCATACAAAGAGACTCATAAGGCCCTTGGACATCAAATAGCTCTTACAAAACAACATTTTAATGAATTAAGTGTAAATGAATCAGAAACATGTGGGTTGAATTTCCCTTAAAATACCCATGGGCTTAAAAATTAAGAAAAAAAAAACACAGAAAGAACGAAAAAAAAAAGAATTGTTTGGCAGAGATTCATGTGCGTTTTATTGAGTTCAAGCCTTTTGCAAAAAAGTGGAAAAGCAGCCTTGCTTTGGTTGACTGAATTAAAAAAACACCACTGTTGCTTTATTTATTTATCTTTTTAATTCTACAAAAGTTAGGTTGAAAGTATACTTATGTTTCCTCTTGGGTGCCAGATTCATTTATGTGAGACCATTTTTCAAGTATAGTAACACTTTGATTAAGCAGAACCCTCAAGTCATGGTTGTCTTTTTCCAAGGGCAGAAGTTGCAGTCAAAGGAAGAACTTAAAACGTTAGTTCAAATAAAGTTCATTAGAGCTGAAGTAAAGAAAACACTGCGATAATTCAGTTCACTAACCAAGAAGATCCTAACTCCAAACGAGTGGCGGCCCTTGGTTAGCTAACCACTGAACAAAAGGCTAGAAAAACAGAGTCATTCAAGGGCCAGAGCTCAGAAGATAAGAAAAGCTGAAATAAGTGGAAAAATCTGTGCAGTGAGATGAGGTGCTGGGATCCAAGGAAATGGCTGACAAAAGGAAAATTTTAATTGCAAACACTAAAAAATCTTGAGTGGCAGCTAGAAATGGCCAACATGCAGCAGGGCTGTAGGGATTGAAAAACTCCTAGAGATGGGAAAAGCAAGACAAATAAAAATACTCAGAGCAGTATTGTGAATACAAATTTCAACATATGCGTAAAGGTGAGTTGTTGACTTTATCAAATTATACATGGTAGAAGCCGTCCTCCTGCATTGTACTATACTTGAAAACTGCTAAGGTAAGCAGGTCTCAAAATTCACATAACTGTACTCAAGATTATTTATTGTTCAATTTACATGCATAGATACACACACACACACACACACACACACACACACACACACACACACACATACACTCAGGATCTTGGTGGAGAAAGGAGTTTAAATTCAGAGAGCCAGGAGACTCAGATTACAAATAAAGGAAAAGCTATAATTAAAACACTTGAAGACTTCTTCAAATGCATGATTTAAAGAAAGAATGCCACATAGTAAAGAAAAAATTGTTGGGATCAAAACATTTTCCCATATAGGATAAAAGGAAATCTCTCTCTCTCTCTCTCTCTCTCTCTCTCTCTCAACTGAAGTAAGCATTTATTCTTTTGGGAAACATATATCCCCCAAATTTTGTTATTAATAAACAGCTTTCCTTTTTGAAACAGTCTGGTAGAAATCTTTATAATAATTATTTTTATTACTGAGAAATGCAACTAACTGATAAAATTTGTTGATAAATGTTACCCATTGATGGTAGCTATATACCAAGACATTACTCAGGTCATGTAGGAAAAAAATTTAGAACATTATTATTTTACATAAGCATAGATTTTAGTGAAAATGTAAATGTAAAAATGGTAGCAGAAACTGTTCAGTCATACTGTAATAACCTTTTCCCCCCAAAACATTCTTTTTTTTTCTAGAAAGAGAGAGGGTGAGCAAGTAGGAGAGGAACAGAGAGAGAAGGAGAGAAGAAGAGAAAATGTCCCAAGCAGGCTCTGCATTGCAGTGCTCACAAACTGTGAGATCATGACCTCAGCTGAAATCAAAAGTAAAATGCTTAACCTACTAAGCTACCAAGGAGCCCCACTCCCAAAAATATTCTAAAGAGGAAAAATTGGTAAAATAGTAAGAAAACTTTACTACAATTTTGGAAGTGATAAACTGTATATCATACCTTATTCCTTGTTAATTTAAAACAATTATAACAGAGAAAGACAAAGCTTATACAGAAAAGAAATTCATATGGAATATAAACTCAATGAGAACTGAAGTGCCCAAGATACAGTTGATGATGTTAAAATATGTTGACAAAGGCAACTTGGATCTAATCATTAAATATTAATCAATAGTCTCAAATACTGACTGCATTTTGCCCAGAAAAGTCTCCTATTTATCTCCTATTACATTTATTTTAAAGAGGTAAAAGAGAAAAAACAAAGTCATCTCAGGAATTTTTCAAGACTCTGCTTCTATGTTTCTTCAGTACAAACACTTCAGTCTCGTCCATGACAGTAGAAAGGCACAGGATCCCAACTAAATGATCTGATTTGATTTTCTTCAATTACTATTGCCACTTATCCTTCATCAATCATCCCTTCTCATCCTTTGGTGATATTTGAGCAGATTCAAAATCGTTTTGGCAGCCTTTAGTTATTGAAATATGTAGCATTTAATGTTTAATCTCAAATTCAATATAAAAGTCAACTCCTCCTAAACCAGCCTGGATTTGAGCTGAGACCTGGTGTTTGCAGGAAGTCAGGGTTGGGTGAGCCAGCCACTGGCTCTGAGCTATCTCCTTGTTCTCGTCAATGTCCTGGAGCAGGGGAGAACCTTGAGCCAAAGGCAAGAGTGTCTTTGCTTGACTGTCTGTTCTTGTAGTTCTCTTTCTTCTTATTACCACTGCTTCTCTCTCTAATGTTGATTGGCATTTGATACACTCTGAGTCACTATAACTTAACATATTTTCCCAGGTTGATGAGTGATCCCTGCTGGTGTTGGAAGTTAATAGGCTACTTCACCCACATCCTAAAACTTCTGGTAGAATATGTAATTTGCTCAGACTTCAACATTGGCACCTTATGTATGAGGGATAACCTCTGTGGGATCATGATTTTGCTATAAATTTAGTTTGTGCTCATATTTGCTTAAGAATACTTTCATAAAGGGAGCACCTGGTGGCTCAGTCGGTTGAGTGTCCAATCTTGATTTCAGATCAGGCCATGATCCCAGGGTAGTGAGAATGAGCCCCTTGCTGAGCTCTGAGCTGAGCATGGAGCCTGCTTAAGATTCTCTCTTTCTCTTAGACCCTCTCTCCCAAGCATGCTCTCTCTCTCTCATATTAAAAAAAAGAATACTTTCATGAGGGAATATTTAATCGTTTCTACCTCTCTTTGCTTAAATTTATCATGTCAACATTTATACCAGGTTCTATAAATTCAAGATAATTTTCTAAATAATTTAAGGAGTCTTGCAACTCAGGATCACCCCAAGGACCTATTTCACCATGTATTCTTGTGCTCTCTTGTATTCTATTAAATTTATAACTTAAGTTGCAAATGAATGAATGTTTATGTCATCATAACAGTTAAACAAGGTTATCGGTGAGTTGTATGTGCATGCAAATGCATGTGTACATGCACATGTGTATATGTGTGTGTACTGGGGGTGGAGATGTGACAAGGAGAGGGAGAGCAACAAACCAAGCCAAAATGAAATTATCCTCTGTAGGTATTCCATGTTTGAACAACTTTCCTTCACTTTACTCAAGATGGCCTTCTGAAAATTTATTAAATCAATTATTATACTTGAAGTGAACCAAATGTGCTATTGTATGCAAATTCCTGATGTTTTTCATCTATCATCAGGGACAATTCAGCTGCAAGATGCATCTTATTTTACTCCTAAGGTTGTTTAAGAACTTGATCCTTGGAAACACCTGTTACTAGCATGGCCCGAAGTTCTCTCTGTTGCTTCCGCCACCCCCCCATTTTGGATGCTGTTCCACCCAGCTGCCAATAATTAGAAACACAAAGCAAATCTCTCCCATGGATGCTGACCTCTGCAGAAAGCTAAGAGAACAGAAAGTCAAAGAACACCATAAGCCTTTTTGTTTTAAACTAGGAGGCATGCCGCACCATATTCTCCTGGACTGCAAAACCGCAGGAAAGGATTCATATCCCTAACCACAAGAGACATTTGTGTATGGGTGTAGCAGGGAGGGCATGAGAAGAATATTAATCTATGATGAATGACCTCATATTTTCTGAAAAACTTTGAAAAGCCATATGTATTTGAATCACTGCACTATAAATGTATCAGCCATGTAAGATGAATAATGTGACCAAGTACTAAGAGCTGAGTTCTTTCACAAAAGTTACAATTTTTAACTCAGTAGTTTCTCCAAATATTATACAGAGAGGGATGTTCTGTAAACAGAGCAGACCGATAATAAGAATTCAAAAGTAAAGTAAGACTCTGGCACCAGATAGGCTCTTTCAATTAATTATTAACCTCAAAAATAGTACATGTACATATGTGTGTATGTGTGTAATGTATTCAGCAAATACATATGATATATATGTATGTATGATACTTATCAGTGATAATTAAGGAAAACATTAAAATGTGTATCACTCTTTAAATACTTAAAGTTAACCATAGAAACAAAATAAAGATAACTCTTCTGTCCTACTTTTAAGATATGTAAATCAATGTGCATTTTAGTAATTCAATATGCTTAAAATATTTCCATTTGTTTCCTGAAATAAAAATTTCTTGAACATCTGAAATATGCAAAAACATTTCACAAGGTACTATGGGTACTAAAGGGAAAAGAAAACAGCAATGGGAAAGAAAGCATGTTCACTAAAATTTCTCAGTGTTCTAGGATTTAAGATTTTACTCCCAACTACTTTTCAGATAGTATTATTCTTTACCTGTATATACCTCTCTAACTACAACTGTTTAAACTTAACAAATGAGCCCTATATTTTCAAAGAAATGTATACTCTTGATACATAATATCTCCTTTTGTTTAACTGTCAAAGTCTGATCAGTCTTCAGAAGTGACAAAACCAGTTGGCATGTCATTGCAATATGCCAGGACAGTGCAATTGGATTTGATCTAGAATACTACAAATTGAGATAAAAAGTAAGAGAAAGATTCAATTGGTGCTAATGCATTTTAAAAGAGGGGATGTGGAGGTTGAAAATTTGTGAGAAATGAAAGGAAATAAAGTGTTTGGATGACAGGATTCAAATCTGAGTGATGGGGAGAATGATAAAACCATGAAAGAAATAGGAACATGGAAAATAAGAGCTGATTTTAGGGACAGATGAGGTCAGTTTGGTTATTTTAAATAGAAGATGCTTTGAGACATCCTGGAAATATCCTAAAAGTACACCAAAAACTAGAATTAGGACTGAAGCTTGCACTTTCAGGGGCTTCTAGTTGTGAAACAATGGTTGAAATTATGAGAAGTGGAGATCCACTAAAAGAAAACCCACCAAGGAAAGACATTGTTAAATATTTATTTTTAAAAAACAGGACAGGATATGAAGTTAACTACCAACTGCCATGCACAAAAAATAATGTTCTCATTTCAGAGAAATGAGGGAAAGATTGTAATAAGAGTAGGAGAGATCAGTAATGTTAAATATCACAAATGCCCATGAATAAAATAATTCCAATGAAAGACTACTATTCAGAGACACTGGTCAACTTTAGAAAGCAGATCGATTAAGGGCCAGGTGCAAAAGTAGTCACAGTACTTCAATTGACTGTGAAAATAGTGAACAAGTGAGGAATAGTGCTTATTCCCTTGGGGACTGGAAGATGAATGAGTCAACAGAGAGTATGATACTTAAGAAAGACTTAATGAGGCAGGAAATGTAATGCTTGCTATCTATAACCTTAAATTTTTGTTAGGTAGTGAAAATTCAGATAGCAGAACCTCATGTTCCATTTTATTTTTTAGGAAAAGTAAACACAACACATTTCTAGCCCACACAAGATTCCCAAGCAATGTCTTCCCATATTACAAAGACATACCTCAATGAGAAAATAACAAGATAGCAGAATATAAAGTAATATATATAGCATATTATTATATATAACATAATATAAAATAATTAGTTGTCTATTAATAAGTAATTAACATGTAATGAGTTAGTAGGTATGTTTGAGTGTGGTATGTAATAATGCTATACAGGAGATGCCTGGGTGGCTCAGTTGGTTGAAGTTCCAACTTCAGTGCAGGTCATGATCTCATGGTTCCTGAGTCCAAACCCCTCATGTTGGGTTCTGTGCTGACAGCTCAGAACCTGGAGTCTGCTTTGGACTCTGTGTCTCCCTCTTTCTCTGCCCCTCCCCTGCTTGTTCTCTCTTAAAAATAAATAAACATTACAAAATAAATATAAAGACGCCTGGGTGGTTCAGTCAGTTAAGCCTCCGACTTTAGCTCAGGTGATGATCTCACATTTGTGGGTTTGAGTCCTGCGTTGGGCTCTGTGCTGACTGCTAGCTCAAAGCCTGGAGCCTGTCTTCAGATTCTGCGTCTCCCTCTCGCTGCTTCTCCTCGCTCCTGCTCCATCTCTCTCTGTCTCAAAAATAAATGAAACATTAAAAAAATAAAAATAAATAAATATAAAAATAAAAAATAGAAATGCTACACAATATTGGAAATTGATTATATTTTATTTCCATACTGTGAAAACATGTATTATGAGGTAAATAAAAAATATGTTACAAATTTTTCTGGATTGTACCCTACTCAAAGTGCATGTCAGCCATCATTTTTCCAGAGAACTTTGTCGAACAACTTGCTGAGGGCACTGAATAACCAAAAGAGAATGAATAACTCAGAGTTACTGATATTAAAAGACAGTAATAGCTAATAATCATTGAGTGCCTATTTTTTATCAGGCATCATCCTATCTTACATTCACTTATTGTAGGATCTCCATGATATAAGATAGTATTAGCTTTATTTTAAAGATGAGGCAACTGAAAGCCAGAGAGTTTAATTAAACTGGCCCAAATCACAAAATTAATACAAAATAAAATGTGGATTTTACCTAGGATATAAAGGCCTCATTATTTAACCTTTCAGAACTCATAACTAGTGGAGGAAGAGAGCATTTCTATTTGAGTAGACTTGTCCTTTTAAGGCAAGGTTAAACACAAGAACACAAATCTGGCTCTCCATAGTTAGAAGAAAAACCTCTGCAATAGGAACATCAGCCCTTAAAAAACATCGGCTTAGCGAGTTGGTGGGAGATGGTAATCCCTGAAGAGACTTCCTATTGGTAAAGTGGCAAACTTGGGGCCTCAAAGGGGGCTATTTTTCATGTTCTGCCCAAGGTGGGACTGTCAGTAAAGTATAATTTTAAAAAGTTTTTAAAGCACTTACTTACACACTAGTTATGGGGAATTGGGAGAAAGAGCTAGAATGCAGTGTATTCTGGAACATTCTTAAGGTGATGAAGGCTGTGAAGGGAACTCAGATCTCATTTTGAGTCTGTGCAGTCAGAGAAGACCTTACAATCTGATCTGTTGTCTAATTTGCATGTGCCAACTCCCCACAGATGGTAGGGAGGGTGTTTGGATCCTGATAAGTCAGTTGCTGCTGTCTGTAGTGTAGACTACCCAAGTCAAAATCATATCTCATCCATTTCTAAAGCAAATATTGGAGCAAGATGAAAGGCCTTATACACCTATAAAGATCTGGGACATGACAGTGTGACCCTAGAATCAGAGATATCATAAAAGAGCCCTTATACAGTAGAAATAATATAAATAAAAGAGATTAGGTGTTTACAATAGTTCTTTGAGGGAGAGAAATGATCCTCCTGTTGGCACTACATGAAAATGATTTTAATCACTGTAATAGGGAACATAGATAGATGCTTTGTGAAAGGAAAATTCTATACTAGAACATTTACGAGGAAAATTATTATTTTGTTTTCTGTGTACCTAGAAGTCTCTTAAAAAGAAAAAAAAATCAAGTAATACGGTGTGTGGATTGTGAGTAATTGCTGTTTGATGAAAGAATAGTTGGGGGTGGGGAAGGAGACATTCTAAGCAAGAGCTATAAAATCCAACCTGTTTAATTTGCTGCAAAATTGTTTCCCAATAAAAAGTACCAAAATTCAAAGAGGATACGATTTGGTCTAGGGAAATCACACAAAATAAATTTCTAAAATTCTTGAAAATTGCATTAGCCCTACACCACAATGAAAGCAAAACACTGACTCAGTGTGAAAATAAATCTATTTCTTATATTATTACTTTTCTTCTTGAAATTTGGCAAAATATAATGACAGCGTGCTATTACCTCAAAGTATTCTGTGGGTTTAAAATGTTTTTTCTTTTTTAAGAAATTAAACTTAAGTTGTGTCAAATGAGTGTTATGTAAGATGTATTAAGAGGTATAGTTGTAAGAATAATTTAAACTTGATTTTCCTATCCAGATTCTAAATTTTCGCAGACTCGTATCATTTTTCTCCAACATATAAGCAACCAACTTGCCACTGACTAGTCTTCCCATGATGCAAGTTTACAAACTATTGGCTATGATCATCAATAGGACTATATAGACCCCCAAGGTATCCATAATGATTAAAAAGAAACAAACAAAAAAAAAGAGAGAGAGAGAGAGATGAAAGGAAATGGAAGGAAAATTACATACAAAGGAATATTGTCTCATTGGTTTAGGCAGTTAGCCTGAAATTTGCCACTTCCATATGTGGTCTTATACCAGGTCTTATACTTGTACATAGATTCTGACTTTATCTGGCTTTCTGCTTACCAATGAACTCCAATGTTTGTAATTGGGAGCCCAAAGCAACCCTCAGAAGTAAAATTGTGTCTCCAAAAGACACTAGAATTTGGTTTTGAATGAGTTAATTTTCATCAGCTTTGGCTAACATGGCAGAACAAGAAAAGGCTCAAATATGAGAGAATAGAGCCATCAAACTCATTCTGGGAAGTAGTGAGCTCTACAAGAGAAGGACTTAGAGGGTCTGGGGGTTTACTTTAGGTTATCAATAGATATAGCAGGACATTTCCAACAAAGTTTATGAATTAAGAATTTCAAAAAGCAATCATGCTAAAAAACTAGTTCTCAGATGCAAATATTAAATACTCACATTGGGTCTTGACTGGCTCAAAAATTGCTACAGTTCAAGGCTTCAATAACCTGTTTTATTGTTTTAGGAAATAAAAATTCATTTTAAGACTTAAATTTAAGATTTACAAAGGTTTTCAATTAAATAAGGCCATTTATACTAAGCATTAAACATAACTACAAAGGACTGGAAATAAATCCTGATTTGTGTTAGACTCTCTTCCTTCCTACTTAGGAATGAGCAGGGGGATGGTTCATTGCTTAAACCCTCTTATTGAGCTACTGTGACCCCCAGTGTAAAATTCCCAATCACTGGAAGAATTTAACAATTTAGCAACTACAATAAGAAACAGAAACCATCACAAAATTAAAGATAAACACGCTGGGACACAAGTACACTAAAACTCAGCAGTATCTGAAGAGGAAGACAATGCAGAGCATATTAGTCACAAACTAGGTCAAAAAGAAAGAAGGTTCTGTCAGGAGGAGCAGTCACATAGGGATAATCTGCTTCCATTCATATTTATAGAATTACCAAACATGATATTTAAATACAAGGTACCAGGAAGTAGCCTATAAGAATATCAACCTAGAAACAGAATTGAAAAAGTCTTCATAGCAAATCTATTTTCTTACTCCCTTGTCAGCTTGAGGATGAGAATAGAGTCCTGAGAGAGTATTTCATCTCTCTGGCAAGATTGTCACATGTTTATTTCCGTAATAGGGGCTTGGATACCTTTTAATAGATGTGTAGAATTGGTTTCACAGTAGGCTTCTGTCGCAAGAGTAAAAAAAAAAAAAAAGGTTATTTTAATCCCTTTTATGTAAATCAATTTATTTGGGTACAAGATTGAGTCGATTTAGAACTGTAAGTGGGAAGTTTCCCTTATAAATGTGATAATACATCAAGAAATGTCTTAACAAGCTAGCATTTTACTGAGTGCAGTAAGTGTCGGTGTTGCTGGCAAGTTTCTCTGATGAGTGATAAATCATAATAATTTTGCTTTGGAGCATGCAGTGTCCCGGAGCTCTGGGGAGCTCTTTCTTAATGCACTGTCCACATCTGAATTATTACTGCTAAATAAATAATGGTGTGATTTAAAAGTTTCTCTGTGGTACCTCTACGGTCTCACTAGAATAAAAGAAAAATGTTTGTAAAAGGACAAGGACACGGATTATCATCCCTGCTCTTCTATTCATCTACCAAAACACATTTTTTAAACTATCTCTAACCATATGCTTATTTTAAATAATATGTTTTCCATGAAATAATTATACATAAAATCTGGGTATCAGTATGGGCCTAACGTTAATTCTGAAATTTGCTGTATAACCAGAGTATTGGTAAATATACAGCTGAACTTTAGAAAGGAGTAAAAAGAGAGCTCCCCTCATTTCTCATGCTGGTAGCCAGGCTAACTGTGTTTTGCTTCTGACACTGTGTATAAATTTCAGAAAGGATGCCGAACACAGTTTCTGGCTTCCTTGAATTCAAAATCTAATTTAAAAAATTATGCATGTTGTTCATTTTAATACAGCTAACAAAGAAAAAAATAACTTAAGTTATAAAGGATTTAATTTAGAAGCAACATGAACCAATTTAGAAAACAAAACTTTAAGCTGCACTAATACTTTTCCCATGAACTACAATACTCCACCAGGATATAACTTGATATAAGGAGAAAATGTAAGGTGATCCATGTCCCTAGATTGCTTTGTGTGTTTTATATACACAATTGCATAATATATTTGGGTGAATAATCTCTTTAGTTGCCACTATTTCAGCATATTCTTATTAGACTAAATAAAAGTATAAAGAACACATGATTTTACTTTCAAATCATCATCTGAGTTAGTATAGAAAGAGGTATAAATAACCGAAAACAATAACTAACAGATATCTTTTAAAGTATATGACAATATATGATTTGAATTTGAGAGAAAGCAGGGAGACCACTTGTTATAGTTGCATCTATAGTTGCATACTTTATAGTGCATTTTATAGTTGGAGAAAAAACAGTTTTTGTTTTGTTTAGTCGGTGGTTGGTTTTGTTTTGAATTTCCTTTCAGATAATATCCAAATAAAACAGTGTACTAAAAGTCTACTAAAATCACTTAATAGACAAACTCAGTATGTATATAGGAATGCGCTTGACCTGTAGAAAAATATAAATGTATGAATTAGTTACTGTGTAAATAAAATTTTCATAGCATTAAAATCATAGAATGTAAGAACAAGAGGGGCGCCTGGAGAGCTCAGTCATTTAAGCCTCCAACTCTGGATTTCCAATCAGGTCATGATCTTATGGTTGGTGAGTTTGAGCCTCAAGGGGGCTCTGGGCTCACAGCATGGAGCCTGCTTTGGATTCTCTCTCTCTCTCTCTCTCTCTCTCTCTCTCTCTCTCTCTCTCTCTCCCCTCCCCCACTCACATGCATGCACACAGTCCCTCTCTCTCTTTCTTTCCCAAAATAAATAAGGATTGAAAAAAATGTTTAAGAACAAAAAAGATTCTTAAAGTTCCGGACAATTTTACAGTTTTCAGTCTGAATGATTAATATGAATAATGCCCCTAAAGCAAAGAGAACTTTGATAAATTTTCTGTGAGACTCTAAATTCACTGAAAGGAGGACCATATGTCACACGTTTGACTGTTTGACAACTATGGCGGTGACTTGCTCCCAGTAAGGGAGTTAATTCTCTCAGAACTAAGTCCTGGGTTGATGGCATTCAGCAGAAAACAGAAGGAACACTACACACACACACAAATGCACACACACACACACACACACACACACACACACACCAATATTTTAATCATTTTTCCCCAAGTCTCCTGGTCACCAGTACAATTCAGGCAAATGCTGCTGACAGTTCTACGTTGCTATGGTCACCTTTCCATTTACCCTCACTTTCCTTGCTTAGCTAACTCTATTCATCCTTGAAGCCTCAGCTGAAGTCAACATACCCTCTGGGAGTCCCTGCCTATTCCATCCCGTATACATGTGATGTTACTCAAAGATTTTTCCACTGTGTACATTTACCAGGGCTCCTTTTTGTCCCGATTGTACTTGTCCATTTTCACATGTCCCCTAGCCCCACCTCGCAGCACTTCGAGAACAGGACCATATCTGACTAATCTTTTTATCTTCAGTGTTGTGCCCTGTGCTGGTAATTTATTAGACGGCCGAATATGCCTGCTGAGTGAAATTAGTGAAGCAGTAAAGAAATAAGTAAAAATCATGTTTTATTACTGAATTAGTTCATTAACTCCTAACTGAAAAGGGAACGTTACCTTGGGGGGGAAAATTCTTGTTTGGCGGGGGGCGGAGCCATGGAGTAACTTTACGCTCACCTCTCAATCACAGGCTTTAATTAGAGACGTTACCTTGCAAAATGCATTGCATGCATAAATCAGATTTCATAGTCACATTACATAAGACCGACTTAGACTTCGAGAAGAAAAACATTTGGGGGAAATTATGACATTAAAAGGGAAAAAATCTCCTTCCCCCCCATAAAATGTGGATGAAACTTACAGCTTTAATTTTCACTTGTTGTATTTACTGTCCGATTCACTTTTCCTTATTAGCATGCCTGCAGGAAATTCCTTTCTTTAGAATTGCCTTGTTTCTCCCTACTGTTTTTGTGTTTCAAAACTGGGTTTGGGGCGCCTGGGTGGCTCAGTGGTTAAGCGTCCAGCTTCAGCTCAGGTCATGATCTCATGGTTCGTGGATTCAAGCCCGGCATCGGGCTCTGTGCTGACCGCTGAGAGCCTGGAGCCTGCTTCGGATTCTGTCTCTCTCTCTCTCTACCCCTCCCCTGCTCGCACTGTCTCTGTCTCTCAAGAATAAATAAAAAACATTTTTAAAAACTGGGTTTACTTTTTGAATTCGGGTTTACTAGTCTTTTCTTTTACCAATTTCAACTTGGGTAATGGTTTGTTTACTTGTTTTGCTTGTTATTGAACAAAAATAAAATTACTTTTATAGAATGTAGGCTCCATGAGAGAAAGATTTTCATCTGGTTTTTAAATCTGCATTATTGTATTTCCAATGCCTGCAACAATTTCTGACACATAGTGGGCACTCAAGAAATATTTGTTGAGAGGCGCTTGGGTGGTTCAGTCCGTTAAACTTTAATTTAAAAAGTTTTTAAAAAAACAACAAAGAGCTCAAAAGCTTAAAAAAATATTTGTTGAATGAACTAGTAAATATAAAAGAGCAGCCATTATCAATATTTTTCTCCATGATGTCACTTACTAAAAGATTTCTTGGTTTTTTCAGATTATATTATTTAAGCTGTTTGATTAAAATAAACCTAAAAGCTAAAAGTTCTATATTTTTGGGCTAATAGATTATGCCTGATCAGAAGTACTTAATTTTACACAAGTTTAGAAATTACAACTTTTTCTTTTTATAAAAAGTGAATTATGAACGATTTGAGACATAACAAACTCTTTAAACAACAATATAGCAAATATTCATTCTACCTATTTAGTTTAATTTTTGAACTTATTTTTTTCTAATAGGGCTGCATGTTCTGTGTAATTCTCCACAACAATTTCCAGTACACACACACACACACACACACACACAAATTTTCATGTCAATGAATTTCTTTATAATTTTATACCAAATGGTTAGATTTCTCTTCAATAGATGGTTCAATATTATTCATAGTTGTGGTTTTAAACATGTGGTCAACAATCCAACACAATCACCATTACTTGGGAATGAATTAGAAATTCTCAGACCTATCCAAGATTGACCAACTCTGAAACTCTAAGACTAGAGCCCAGTGTGCATGATTCTGATTCATGCCAAAGTTTAAGAACCACTGGCTTGCATTAGTACTTTTGGATCTAACATCAAAGTCAAAGGTCTAGCAGAAAACAGCATTCATTAATATAATTTATTGATCTATTTCCTCTTGCTAAAATTAAAGAATTAACTTTATAGCATATTTTTACTTATTTTTAAACTGGGGGATTGTTTATTATGTATCAAGATCTAAGTTAAATTTTCCTTAGAAAAATACTGAGTCTAAACTGTCTCTGATGGTAGTATATCAGTTTTAAGTACTGTAAAATGTACTCTTCTGCTTTGACCCATAATTTTTGGTAAGATTTTCTTGGGTTTTCTGCTTCACCAAGGGCCAGGGTCCTAACTATGACTCATCTATGGGCCCTTGACAGACAATGGCTACCCTGGGAAGCAAAGGGACCAGTGGTGAGCAGGACACAACCAATGAGGCTTACCAAAGTTAACTTGAATTTTGCAAGTTGCTAAATGCATTATTTAAAAAAAAACTACATAAACTTAGAAATAAGTGAATTATAATTCAAAGTAATATACAAATATACACATGTATGATTTACAAACAAATACTCAATGTAATCATTCCCTAAGTATTGCATTACATTTTCTTATTCTATGTGCTTGAGGTTATCTCTGTCTGTGTGCCCCTGTACAAACTTTTGAATTTTGCATCCAGTGACATCATATTGCTAACCTGGAATTGACCATGTTAGGAGAATTCACCCCACATAAATCAGTTGATGTTACTAATCAGGGTTCCCCTACCCTCACCTCTTTTACCAGCACATCCTCATGAAGAATCAAAGCAAGGATGGGGTTTCCATGACAGCTGCCCAGATCCTCGGTTTTTCATCATACATGCTCTCTCCTGTGGTAATAGATGAAGTTTTTAAGTAAGGAGTGAAAGCAAAATTAATTTTTATTTTCAATTTCCACTGTTTTCAAATACCATGTATTTAACTCACTGTATAATAAACATATGTTATCATTTAAAAAAGCAAATAATTACAAACACCCAGGGAAAAACCAAAACTCCCTAACTTTTTCTCTTCCATCAAATGCTACGTCTATCCTTGTAGACAACCAATGAATGGTTTGGTATGAAATTTTCATATTTTTAATACAAATATTTTCTTAATTAATAAATAAAAGATTTATCAAATTCATTGTCTTTAAACACATACTAAATTTGTACTTACTTTGTAACCTAATTGGTGGCTAAGGTCCACATCAAGCTTAAGAGAAAAAAATAAAATGTATTCAAAATAAGCTATTCCATTGTTAATGATCATTACATTTATGCGTAGATGTGTTTCTAAAAGTGTTTTAGCTTTAGCCTCACTAAAATATTCACCGTGAGCTTAGTGAAATGATACATTTGGTTTAACTGGTGAATTGTTCTACTTAAATTTGGCTTAACTGGAGAATTATTCTACTTAAATTTGGTTTAGCTGTTGAATTAGAAACTGTTCTCTGTATTAAGAACCATGTTGTTAAATGGGAGCTGGTTTTACATGGTCTGTTTTATAGAACTACATTTTTCAACGATCTTACTGAAATTATTGTATAAAAGTCAAATCACACTGACTACATTTCTTGGCACAAATGGAACATAAAATAAGCAGCACAAATGCATGGAGAATAGGAGAATTCTGATAACTTGACTTAACATTTAATAGATCCATCCTGGAGCTAATTAGTTCTTAAATTCTGCTTGGTCCAGTAGCTCCTGTCAGGCAGAAAATTTTTGGCATGGTGAATCTGACATTCTAGATTAGTTGATGAGGATAAAATGACTTTCAGTCCTGACAGATTACTTACATTATTTCACTTGTGTATATTATGCATAATACATTTAAAATAAAATATGCAATGAAAAGCATTATACAGAATAAATATGGTAACAGTTAAATGTTCTAATATAGAAATTTAAAGCACATTTTGTAAAATGTGTATTACATTGCAGGGACTATAAATTAACATTATAATGTTAAAACAGCATTCATCATGTATTGGGTTAAGATTTTAAATTTTTAAAATATTTATTTATTTTTGAGAGAGAGAGTAGGGGGGAGAGGCAGAGAGATAGGGAGACACAGAATCTGAAACAGGCTCCAGGCTTTGAGTTGTTGGCACAGAGCCCAGTGTAGGGCTCAAACCCATGAGCAGAGAGATCATGAACTGAGCCGAAGTCAGAAACTCAACTGACTGACCTACCCAAGTGCCCCTGTATTGGGTTAAGATTTATAGAAGCAAGGGCACTTGTCAAGAATAAGTATTTTCCTTATTCACATCACCATACTTCTTTCTCAACTGAATGGTATTTCCTTAAGACTATCTGGCACAAGGGCGCCTGAATGGCTCAGTTGGTTAAGTGTCCCAGTTTGGCTCATGTCATGATCTCACGGTTTGTTGGTTCAAGCCCTGCGTCAGGCTTTGCTGACAGCTAGCCCAGAGTCTGGAGCCTGCTTCTGATTCTGTACCTCCCTTTCTCTCTGACCCTCCCTGATTGCACTGTCTCTCTCTGTCTCTCAAAAATAAATAAAAAATGGAAAAACATTTAAAAAAGATTTATAGAAGCATAATATCATCTCAAATATCTTTAACAGTGAAATCATTATTAAATTATTATTAAAGTCATTATTTAATTAATTAGTTATTTTCAAAAGTTTGATCAATTAAAAAATGCAAAGATTATAATCTTGATTATTGTCCCTCTAAATGTTGTAGTTCAGGGGGCTCTGAACAAAGTTGTGCAATTCTAAGGCAAAGAATATGTATTGACAAGCCTATAACACAGCCAGAAGCCAATGGCTTATCTCTAAACATGGTGTAAAGTGTCCAAAAACACTTGGGTAACTTGCCTTCCAAATTGCCCAGTACTGCATACATACATACCACAATATGATCATTTATATTATATGTAAAAATAAAGTTCATCACTTTATTTCAGATAAATGGAGGAAAATAATGTTGCCAATAAATATGCTCACAGTCAGAAGGAAATTTGAGGCTCTTGTAAATCAGAGAAGGATATCAACTTAGAAATGATGATCTCTGATTTCATGAATTGTTGCCATTGTTTTTTTTCTCAACTATCTGAAATAATATGACAGAATCCCAAGGATACATCCTATAGTTTGGTGAAAAGATTAAGTAATTTGGGACCAGAAGACCCAGTTCTATTTCTCAGTAATAGTGTTGTTGAAATTACAGTTATACTTGGAAAATATTAGCTATATTTCTGTGCAGTGTGAACACTGTGTAAAATAGTGAAAGAAACTTTATAACTGGAGTGCATCAAAGAGCATCCTGGTCTTTTCATACAGAAAAATAGTCTTCTGTAAGGCTAATTGAAGGGAATATTTTAGCCAAAGAATTCAATACACTGCTTGTGTAAGGCACTCATATTTGTGGTTTTAAAACATTTTCACAAATAAGATCTATGCACAAAACTGACAATGATGATATGTCTTTTGTAAACCATTCTTTAAGTTAAGAAGTTATAAGTTTATATTTATCAAAATAAATGTCCTATGATGATATCTACTTTTATGTATATGGAAGTTTATTAAGGCAAAAAGGTATAGAACAAATTTGTTTGAAAAATGTCACTCTGGTTTTGCTGCCTTTTCTTAGAGAATTAAAGAATAAATCTAACATATAGCATATGGTTTATCCTTAAATTTGGAAACTGAATTTTCATATAAGTTCAAACTGATCTAAGTCTTAAAGCAGATTAGACTAAATTCATAGTCTGAAATATTTTGAAGCAGTTCATAAAGTGATCTTATAAAGTAGGCATTTGCATTCCAAATAAAAAAAGCTTGTTAGTTATCTCTACAAAAATACTAAGGTTTTTTTTTTTCAGTGTAATATAGACCACATAGTATTGATCCATGGCTTTTATTAACTCTTTCAAATTACCTTGCTGCAATAGATCCTTTACCAAGTTTCACTTTGAAGACCACCCAGAAACTCCATCTGGTCCAAATATAACCACCATCCTGCTTGTAAGTATTCCGTGGTCTACAGCTTATACTAAATATGTTCATTCACAAACCAATTCAATAAGCTGTTTTCAATTTAAGTAAAAAAATGAAGTATTTCGGTGATGGAAGTTAGAACTTAATTTTTATGCATGGCTATATTTTAATTGTCAACAATACTCCTGACAGGCATTTTGTCTCCTTTCTATAATATCAATCTCAATATTATTATTTGAAGGGAACAGAAGCACACGCTATTGACATACTAGCAAATACTCTCTATGGAGTGCACTGGCTTGCTTCTTATGTATCAAATTAGAAACTCTAGTAAGATGATAGGTCAGTAGAGATGGTAGAGAGAAAGAATGAGAGAGATATAATATGTAGATAAAAAGATGATAGGTAATAGCTAGGTAGAGAGAGATAAAGATAGATAATAGGTATAATAGGTAGATAGATACATGATAGAGATAGATATAGATAGATGACAATAGATAGATGATAGATAGGTAGATAGAGAGATAGATAGATAGATGGTAGATATAGATAGATACTTAGATACATAGATACATAGATAGATGATAGATACTTAGATACATAGATGCATAGATACATAGATGATTGACTGAGACCAGCTTCTTTGCGAATCTACTCTGGCTTCCTCGATAAACCTTATTTAGTTTCCTGCTAAAGAGTTTCTATGCTTTTGACTAAATTTCTCAACTAAAACCATATTATCTCAACATTTCCAGCTTCCCAAGAAAATAGCAACATCAGAAACAAGGTCTAGGAACAAATATAAGCTATAGACCTCAAAAAAAAAAAAAGCATAAAAATTTGAAAGTCATTATATGTTCCTGAAATATTTGATAATGGTTAGCTCTGTTCTTTCAAAATCTTCTTCAGAACTTGGATTTCTAAAATGCAGATATGTTGTAAACCTTTCCAAATAAATTTTGAATTATATTTTTAATGTGAAGGTTATTAATCTTGGGTTTAAGGAGTTAAGTTCAGATTATAGAGAAATAAATGATTTTGTTAAATTTTTGAGTCAGAACAAGGTTATCAAGATTTTAAAATGCGAATGCATTTCATTTTTTGTTTTTTAGACAACTTTATTGAAGAATAGTTTGCACATAAAAGTGTCAATTTTAAGATTTCAGTCTAATGAGTTATGACAAATCAACACAATTAAGATACAGATCATTTCCATCTCTCAAAAAATTCTCATTGTACCTTTACAGTGGATTTACGCATCCCTTACCCTCTACCCTAACCAAGCACTGAAATGCCTCAATAGAGTTCTGTCAGTATGAAACAGTTTTGCGTATACCACAATTTCATATGTATGCAATCATACTGATTATATTCTTTTCTGTCTAGTGTCTATCACTTAAAAATGTATTTTAAACATTTTAATATAAGTTTTGAAAAACATAACAGGTAAAATTCTTGACTTTAAGGAACTAAATTCAGATTAGAGGGACATAAATAACATTTAAAAATTTTTGAGTCAGAAGAAGGTTATCAAAAAACTGGTCTCATCCTGTAATAATACAGATAAGGAAACTAAAGTTCAAAGAAAATTAAATGATTTGATTAGTTAAAGAATTGGGTCTAGAAACCGGGTCTTCTACACCTTAGACCAGTATATAACAATTCACCTTTGCCTTCACTTACACATTGTTAAAATCCAGTCTGTGGTTAATTGGTAACTTGTAGACAAATTTCTTTAAGATTAATAGGGAAAAAACTAATACACTTCTTTTGGTATTTTTAAATTTCAAAATACTATAAAGGTTTAAAATATATTGCAATATTTAGAGGGAAATTTTTTAAAAAGTTTCTAAAAGAATCTTTATAGAAATAACAATGACATTTGTATTTATACCTACTTTGAAAAATTTATATTGGCTTATGTTTCAAAATATTTTTAAAAATAGGAAACATAGTAACAATAACTTCAGAATATCATTATGTATCTGAAAGTCAGTTAAATTCTGAGGAACATACGTTATCTTATTTAATTCTCAAAACCCACCTTGTCAAGATAGTTTTTCCCATTTTACATCTAAATTTATGTATTCTGCATAAATTAAAAGAAAAAAGTCAAAAGGCATTTATGTAGAATGGTATGTGTACAAGATATCCAAGAAGAGTAAATTATTATCTTTTTAACACTGAATTGGTTCTGAGTTAAAAAAAAACTGTAAAATAAAGTGCATTTCATTAGACAACATTTATTATCTTCAATAATGCCTACAATTTAATTTAAAAAGCTAGAAACATCATATATGCAGGGTTTTACTTTTTTTCTAGCAGGAAAATATTTATCTTGAGAAATTGTATTTTTGCTAGATTGTATAACGTTATGGTCAGTGCCATTAGATTACAGTAAAACCCTGTTTTGTGAGCATAATTCATTTCAGAAACATGCTAGTAATCCAAAGCACTTGTACATCAAGGTGAATTTCAAGAACCGCTGGCTCAGTTATGATCATGTGATATTCAACATCATCTGCTACGTGCATTCCAAGACATCGCTCATTATTCAAGTAAACATTTATTAGAAATGTTTGCTTGTCTTGTGGAACCCTCACAGAACAATTTACTCACAATCCTAGGTTTTACTATCATTCATTTTTAACACCACTCTGTAAAAGCCAAGGACACAGTGACCCATCCAGCAGGTCAGTCTAAGCAGGTCCTGAGGGAGGGGGTGGGAATGGGGTGGGGCAGGGAGCACAGAGAATGGAGGCAAGACAAGTCTCTGATCAAGCCTCCTTTATTGAGAGAATACACACATCTTATAAAGGCAGGAAGTAAGGCAGCCGGCCTAGGTCGGTTGCTAAGAAACAGGGTCAAGTGATAAAGGGGAAATGGAAACTGCGATTAGCATAGTGCCTGAGAGGCCAATAAGAAAACCCAGACTGGCTGTCTCCAGCCCTGAATTGGGAGTGGTAACACCACCTCGCCTGCAGGCGGCTGACCTTCGTTCTTCTGGCAGCTCCCCACAACACAGCATATTGGTAAAAATTTTGAATCATACATTTTAAAACACAGATTAATATTGTGGAGCCCCAATAATGGATAATTAATGGAACCCTTTGACTTTTTAAGTTATGATTTTTCAATTTAGAAAATAAAGTGTTGGGGAATGTAATATTTCACTTAATTTGTCACTAAATGAATAAAACATTAGTACATTAGGCCTACTAATATTATCAACTTTGTTATTTTAAAAAAATAATAAGAAACTTATACAAAGACCACTGTTATCTATAAGCCATGGCCAAAATATCAATATGTTTTTCTTTAAAAATTGGTTTGTTCTGCTTAGAGATGGGAATAATTAAGACACAAAAATATTAAAATACAACACATGGAAGAAACCAAATAACATTATAAAATGTCAGGATATGTGGGGTGGGGGTGGAGGGAAGGTTTCTCTGACCACAGAGGAAGCTCATGGATTATATCAAACTTTCAATAGCAAAGGTACAGGCAACTCCTAAAGTAATAATTTATATAGATCTGTTTTAGATTAAAAGCTAATAAAAATGTTCTATAGAAAACCTAAAAGAGAAAGAAAAACTTAAAATGTATATTTTAAAAATAAACAAAAGTGTTGCAGTCTTCAAATTCTCAACTCATCATTCATGTACTGGGCATTTCTTTCCAGTAAAATTTTTTTGGCTGTAATTGCCTAATAGATACGGAGTTTTACATCTTACTTTTTTACTTGACAAACTATAGGCATTTCCCCCATGTCATTAATTTTTTTCTAAAATATCTTCAAGTCTACAGAATATTGTGTCATGTAGTTATTCCATAACTTATTTGCATTTGAAATATTTAGATTATTTCCACTGTTTTATTAGTGCTACAAATAAATTATGGGTTAATAATTTTCCAAATTTCTGATTATTTTCTTATGATGTTTCCTAGAAGCTAGATTATTTTATCAAAGAATATGAACATATTAACACTCTTGATTCAAATTGCATACAATATCTATCTCAGCATTATTACTTTTTAAAATATTACAAGTTTCAGGGTGTCTGGGTGCTCAGTCGGTTAAGCGGTTGACTCACACTCAGGTCATGATCTTACAGTTCATGAGTTCGAGCCCTGCATCAGGATCTGTGCTGACAACTCAGATCCCGCAGCCTGCTTCAGATTCTGTGTCACCTTCTTTCCCTGCCCCTCCTCTGCTCACGTCCTGTTTCCCTTTGTCTCTCAAAAATACTGAATAAATGTTAAAAAAATTAAAAAACTAAAATGTTACAAATTTCATAAATGAAAACTAGTATACTTTATTTTAGTTTATTTTATTATGAACATGCATCTAACCATTTCCATCACTACTGATGTGAGAACCCTATAACGTCCATCAACATCTTTTCCTCACTGATTTCTTTTCTTTTTTTTTTTTAATATAGTTTATTTATTCTTGAGACAGAGAGACAGAACACAAGTGGAGGAGGGGCAGAGAGAGAGAGGGAGTCACAGAATCTGAAACAGGATCAAGGCTCTGAGGGGTCAGCACAGAACCTGATGCTGGGTGGAACCCACAAATCATGAGATCAAGACCAGAGTCAAAGTCTGATACTTAACCAACTGAGCCACCCAGGTGCCCCTCATTTACTTTATTACGAACATGCATCTAACCATTTCCATCACTACTGCTGTGAGAACACTATTAACGTCTATCAACATCTTTTCCCCACTGATTTCAATGATGTCTTAAAGCTCATTCTATATTACGGATGTATGCCTTGTCAATATTGTCTATCTTCATTAGTCTTTTAATTTTCTTTATGTTTTTGTCATACAGAAAAGTTTTTATTTTCTTGCATTGTTTTATATATATATAAGGTCATTGCAAAGTCTAAGCTTGTTTTTTTAGATCATTGTGGTTTAATTTTTCAGTTTTAAATATTTATTCCAACATATAATTTATCTTTGTATAGTTAGAATCTAATTTAATTTTATTTCCTAGGCAATGTTTCAAAAACATTTTGTTGAGTGAGAAATATCTGCCTCATGGATTTGGGTGGTTTTTAAATCTTATATTAAGAATTTATTTTAAAAATTTTAATGTTTATTTATTTTTGAGAGTTAGAGAATGACAAGAGCATGAACAGGGGAGGGTCAGAGCAAGAGGGAGACACAGAATCTGAAGCAGGTTACAGGCTCTGAGCTGTCAACCCAGAGCCCAGTGCAGAGCTTGAACCCAGAAGCTGTGAGATCATGACCTGAGCCAAAGCTGGACGCTTAACTGACTGGACCACCCCGGAGTCCCAAAGGCTATATTAAGAATTTGGATTAAGGAGTGCACTTGTGATGAATATCAATTGTTATATGTGTTGAATCACTTAATAGTACAGCTAAAACTAATATTATACTGTATGTGAACTAACTGGAATTTAAATAAGAACTTAAAAAAATAAATTAATGAACATAGGTGTAGGAGCATTTAGAAAAAAGAATTCATAAACACAGTGGTTGCCTATGGCTTTCTAATCTCTGTATCAATACACCTTTAAATTACTGAGACAATAGAACGTATCTAATTATATCAAAAATATCTGGCGGTGCCCT
Organism: Suricata suricatta; assembly: GCF_006229205.1. Classification (NCBI taxonomy): domain Eukaryota; kingdom Metazoa; phylum Chordata; class Mammalia; order Carnivora; family Herpestidae; genus Suricata; species Suricata suricatta. The sequence goes on along the minus strand of NC_043704.1, from coordinate 17,997,094 downwards.
TTTCTATTCTAACTTTTTTTCATACGTTCATAACTTTTTTTTAAAAAAAACTATTTATTCTGCCAGACAAGAAGCCTTATCATGTTAAGATTAAAACTGTTTCCTCAGGATTCTGGACATATTTAAATGTTACAGTAGCTTTCTGTTGTGGTGTGATTTATGACCACAATCTTAGCAGCTCACAGCTCTGCATCAGTAGTCTAGCAAACTGTAGTTGGGCTCACTGTTCAGGCTGAAATCAAGGTGACAGAAAGGCTGAGTTCTAATCTGGCACTATGGATCCTTTTTCAAGCTCATTTCTGCTCTTGGCAGAATCTGTTCCTTCCCGCTGTCACACTAAAGTCATCATTTTCTTGCTGCTTGCCTACTGTGAAGGCATTAATTAATCTAGGGGGTAAAATGGGACACAGTACTTAGACTTTAATTAATAAACAAAATATATTTTAATTTATTCAAAACATATATATATGTACATAATTCTTCTAACTCTCTGAACAGGTCTTATAAGAGTTCTGTAAGGATTTGCATATTCTCCATATTTGATTTGTGTGTGGATATTTTCTTGTAGCTCATCACGTATACAGGAAGTCAGTATTCTCTGTATTTGCTCTCCTTCTCCTAACTAACCCCTTTCATATTTCTGAATCTCATTAGCTGCCTTGAGTTTTTTAGGATTAATCAAAATGTCTTTTGATAATGATTAATTTCCAATACTTGCACATTTTATCTTGTTAGTGGAAGAATTTTCTTTGTAACTGATTTTAATTGCAAAGCCTTTGCCATTTCATAATTAAATGTGCCAATGGCTATTGATTTCATACAGTTATTCTTAATCCTACTTTTAAAAACAATTTTCTAGTTTTACCTTTTATGCATTTTCCTTTTGCTTTGCTTTACTTTTCAAAAAATGAGAATTCAAGACTTTTTTTTTACTTTGGACATCTATTGAAATTATTTTCTAATGAGAATATTAGGTTTTCTTATTAGAATGATTGTTGCATTATACTCTTAATTGATTTCTTAATTTTGTAAATTAATTTATGTACTATATATTATATTAAATATATACAATAAAATGGACATTTTAACTGTGTAGTTTGATACATTTGGGTGCAAATATGTACACTATCTACTTAGTGCATAATAAAACTTAACATTGTTGGCTCAGTTGGTTAAGTGTCCAACTTAGGCTCAGGTCATAATCTCACAGTTCGTGGGTGTGAGCCCTGCATCAGGCTTTGTGCTGAGAGCTCAGAGCCTGAAGCCTGCTTCAGATTTTGTGTCTCCCTCTGTCTTCCCCTCCCCTGCTCATGCTCTATTTATGTCTCTCTCAAAAATAAAATAAAAAATAAACATTACAAAAATTTTAAAAAACACATTGAATCCCTATTCTGTCACCTATAGCACCAGAAACCACTACTCTACCTTAAAATGTTATAGAAGGAGCACTGGGTGGCTCAGTTGGTTGAACGTCCAACTTCAGCTCAGGTCATGATATCACTCATGGGTTCAAGCTCCCTATTGGGCTCTGTGCTGACAGCTCAGAGCCTAGAGCCTGCTTCCGATTCTGTGTCTCCCTCTCTCTGCCCCTCCCCTGCTCATGCTCTGTCTCTTTTTCTCTCTCAAAATAAATAAATGTTAAAAAAATGTTTTAAAGTCATAGAAATGAAATCACTGTATATCCTCCATGTCTTCACAGAGATGTCTTCTCTATACCAGCATGATGCTTATGAAACTTATCTATGTTGTTATATATAACCATAGTTCATTCTTTTTCAGTATGGATCTGTGTTCTACAATCTGTTTATTAACTCTCCTTTGATAAATATTTAGATTATTTCCAGTCAGGCTATTTTGCATAGCATTGCTATGCACATTATTGTTCAAGTCTCTTTGGGAATATTAATTTGCATTTCTTTTGATAAATACCCAGGAGTGAAATTGCATAGTCATAGGATAGGTGTACATTAAACTTCATAAGAATCGCCAAATCTTTTAAAAATAATTTGGCACCTGGGTGGCTCAGTCGGTTAAGTGTCAACTTCAGCTCAGGTCATGATCTCGAGGTTTGTGACAGCTGAAAGCCTGGACCCTGCTTTGGATTCCATGTCTCCCTCTCTCTCCCTCTCTCTCCCTCTCTCTCCCTCTCTCTCTCTCTCTCTCTCAAAAATAAATACGCATTAAAAAAATAAAAAAATAATAATTACACCACTTTATACTCTCATCAGCAATGGATAAAAGTTCCACTTGCTCCACAGCCTAGACAACACCTGGAATTAACTTTCAATACATTTTTCCAGAAACAGTTGCCTTTGTTACATGCTTATGGGAATTCACCCATAGATTAGGGGTGATGTTTTAATAATAATTGAAGCCCACCAAACCAAGCAGAATAAGAACAATTATGGTGGTAGAAGAGCTTCTCCTGGATCCTTTCCAGTTTCGATGATTTGTGAGCTAGTTCAGAACCTTAGGGAGAATTTTTGATAATATAAAATGCAGATGGAGCTTCCCAAGGCTTAAACTCAAGTAAACTGTGCTATCAGTCACCAATATAGAAAAATAACTACTATTTATCCTGTAATAGAAGCCATGGCATATTTTACATCTCCCATAGATCAGTTCAGAGCCTCTGAAGGAAATCTCTGTGCCATACTTTCTTCCCATTCCCAAAGGCTAATGCTGAAATGAGGATAATTTGAATTCAATAGCTTAATACTGATGTCATCTGAAAACATCTTATGGCACTATTTTGCTAATTTCGCTAGGATAAAACTCTCATTTTGCTTCCCAGCAATCTTCAGTGATTAAGAATATAGGATGGACTGTTGCCCAGACATGTGGTAGTCCAGGCTGATTTAAACCTTTATAAAATCCAATAGTATGTAATTAGATAAAAACTTCCCCTCACCCCAAAAAACCATTTTAACAGGATAATGTGTCTTCCTTGGCAACAGCAGATTTACTTATGCAACTCAAGGGAGCAAATTACTTCCATAATCTCATGCGCCACTCCCCCCCACCAACAATTAGGTGAATAATGAAATTTGTGGTATAGCGTATGCAATGATCATTTTCAATCTGATCTAAAGAAACTGTTCTAAAATATATTAAGCACAGGGAAAATAAAATGAAGGTTGACTATCATTCAATACAGTGCTGCATAATGAAGGATGTGACAGAAATTTCCCCTAAGCATATTCTTTATGTTTGGAATTGTGTTACAGTAAAGAACATTGACTCTGATTTTTTCTTTGTTTAGGCATCTATCCCTGGAGAAACTGCCCATAGGGAAGTAATTGCCACCATCCAGATTTCCCAGGAATGAAGATTCCGGAGACTTATGGTCATGCGGACATTTAGACTCTTCTCATCAGATTAGTTTTATTCCAAGGGAGCTCTGAATATGTAATGTTCTGAAGGATGTTAAAATTGGTTCCAGCTATCTATGGATCTGCCTACATAGATAGCATAGAGATAAATATGTTAGCCAACCCAGCTCAGCGTTACAAGAAAACTGCATCATAATCAAATAAAAAAATAAACCTATTACATACAGAGTGTGCCAGAAGTCCTTTCTTTAGCATTTGATCAAATAACTCTGCCCAAGTCAATCTTGCTCCCACCAGAAATACACTATTAAAAGGCAAAATAAGAAACTGGTCTGCAATTTTCCATATGGAGAAATGCAAATAGGATTAGAGCTCGGAAGTTCTCCTGGACCTCCCCAGTTTAGCAGTAATCTACCATTAATCTTCATTTCCCATAAATACTTTGTCATACCTTGCCATAGCTTGTAACTCATATGTATCACACCCCATGGGTTATTATGGTCTGAAAACTTATTTCTCATTTTCCTTGCTCATGCCATTTTTTTCTAAACTATTAACAATTATGAATTCCTGTGATAGCACTGTGAGCAAACCATAAGTGAAATTCAACACTTTAATTCTGAGTCTGGAGATATTTTTCACAGAAGGGAAACACTATAACTAGTATGTGAAATATAAGTAGTTTTTGCCTGCTGGAAACAATAATTTAAGGACAGGTAAAGAATTTCAGAAAAAAAGATATTCTGGCAAGATGAAGAATAAATGCAGATAATTGAGTTGGAAGTTGGTAAAGCAAAATTTAATATGTGGTAAGAGAAGCTAGATTTTAACTGCAAGATGCACAAATTATAGAAGAAAATTATTTTTAAATTATCAAAAATAATTAGACCCAGGGAAGACAATTTTCATTTGAATACTTGGTAATATTTGTAGACTAAGAGAAGGAAAAAGCAGTTAGAAGAAGAGCCTTTATAAGCAGCCAACCCAAATAGCCACGTATTTGTGTGGCTCAGCAGATAAAGATGCAGAGAAGAAGAAGGAGGAGGAGGAAGAGGAGGAGGAGGAACTAGGAAAGAAAGAAGAGCCACAGGTATAACCTTTAACATATTAAAACAAAATTACTGCTTATGTGTTTCTCCTCCCAGAAATGAGCTTTAGCTACCAGAAGAAATTTTAGCTATCAGAAACAACCCACTGTCAGTTACAGAGAAGATGTGGAGGAAATTCTGGCACAACATGTGACCAAGAAAGTAAGTTTTAGAGCCTGTATTTTACTAACTGATTTCCTAATAATATCTTTAATGTTTTTTTTAATTTATTTGTTTTTTAATGGGAAGGCAGAGAGAATCTCAAGCAGGCCCTGTGCTGTCAGCACAGAGCCAGTCACAGGGCTTGAACTCACAGTGAGATGATGACATGAGCTGAATGATGATGCTTAACTGATTGAGAAACCCAGGCACCCAGATTAACGAATAACATTAGTAAGAATTCTCTAAAGGGCACCTGGATGGCTAAGTCAGTTAGGTGTCTGACTTTTGATTATGGCTCAGGTCATAATCTTACAGTCCCTGAGAAAGAGACCCATGTTGAGCTCTGTTCTGACAGCTTGGAACCTGCTAGGGATTCTCTCTTTCCCTCTCTCTCTGCACCTAACCTATTTTTGCACATGCTCTTTCTCTCTCTGTCAAAATAAATTTCAAAAATTAAACATTAAAAAATATTCTTTAAAAATATTTATATTGAGCATGGAAGAGACAATGAAAATATGCAATGTTGACAACATAAAGAAAATTAATATATTTTCCTAGAAAGCTCGCCATAGAGATGATAAACCAAAACAGATTATGTGAAAGCTGGAAGACGTGTAAAAATAAAATATTTCCTCTCAAACACTTATTAAAATCACAGAGTCATTTCAGGCTGTTGGATTTACCAGAAGAAAACAAGACACTGGCACATATAAACATTCAGGCATATGCTGAAATTTCCATTCTAGGTGTCTACAAGAGAGAACATATAATATAAAACAGCATCTATGTTTCACCTTAACTCAGATCTCTCAAGTCAAAAGAAGACAATTATTGGATTCAAAAGAACCATTAAAATGTACATGCTAAAACTGAATCCTCTGATGAAAGATGTGGCTATATTTGATAATAATTAGTATAAAATAAATTATTTCTGAAATGATTCCTGATTAGATCTCAAGATTTTTATTTCTTGGATACTCACCATGATTTGCTCACCATGTTATTTCAAAAAGCATGACTAGTTGTAGTGTGTGTCAATCTTTACAATCAATGAATCGACATGCATTTGAAAAAAGGAACACAAACTCTTAAAAAGTGATTCATAGTTTGTATAAAATTACCTTTTGGTGTAAAACTGGGACAAAGCTTTAACTTTAAAATAAATGAATTAGTTGGAGCTAGAGTGTTGAAGGACTTTCAAGCATTTGCAAAAAGAAGTATTTGAAAAAACAAGATTAACAGGAATAAGTAAAAGTGGAGTGTTGGACATAAAGGAAATATTTCTTATAAGAAAATAAGAGCAAATGCAAACAATTGTGGTAATATCACACTACTTTTTAATATAAAAGGATGACATTTCAGGTCACCTGAGTGGCTCAGTCACTTAAGTGTCCAACTCTCATTTTCAGCTCATGTCATGATCTCACAGTTGTGAGATGGAGCCCCATTGCACTGACAGCATTGAACCTATTTGAGATTCTCTCTCTCCATCTTTCTCTGCCTCTCTCCCATTCTCTCTCTTTCTCTCTAAAGATAAATACAAAAACTTTGGAAAAATTAAAAAAAAATTATTATCTTTCGTGCAATAAATGTTTGCCCTCTTCAGATGAGTTAAACTTAAACCAAGACACAAAATGTAGCTTTCTCAGTTGTTATGTGTTTAGGTTTTTTTTCTGCTCAGATTCTAGCATACGAAATACTCTATGATAATAGTATTTCATGGCATTATTTCTGACCAAATTAGACTAGTGAATAATAAAATTACTATCTTGGTTTTCATGGGTTTGACTATAGTATTTCTGGGTGTGCAGTTCTTTGGATTTATCCTCTTTGGAGTTAACTGAGTTTCTTGAATCTGTAGATTTGTCTTTCAGCACATCGGTCATTATTTTTTCTAATACATTTTTAGTCCCTCATTCTTTTTCCTCTCATTCTGGGACTCCAATTACATAAATGTCTGATCTTCTGTTATTTCCCCAAAAGTCACTGAAGTTCAGTTTATTTTTTTTCTATCTGTTTGCTCTGTGTTGTTTACAATAGATAATTTCTGCTAATTTACCTTTAATGTTACTGATTCTTTCTTCTGTCTTTTTCCGTTTGCTATTTAGCCCATATTGATCTTTAGCCCATTAGATTTTTATTTTGATTATTATATTGTTTTAATCTCAAAATCTCCATTTGGCTCTTTATAGCTTTTGTTTCTTTACTGAAATTGTCTATGTTTTTCTTTTTTTTTAGTTTACACAGTAATACTATTGAGGACATTTTTATGGTGTCTTCTTTAGAATTCTTGTCCAGTCATTTGAACATTTATATCATCTCAATGTTAGGTTACGTTAATTGTCTTTTCTCACTTGAGATTTTCCTAGTTTTTGGTATGTGAGCAAATTTGAACCACATCATGGATGATTTGAATATTATAAGACTAAGATTCCTGTATATATTTTTTTATTTCAGCAGGTGGTCAACCTGTTTAGCTTCAAAATACATGTTCTGGCTCACTTTTGTGGCTTGATTATCAAGTGTCAATTTATTTAGTTTAGTTTATTTATTTTTTAGAGAGAGAAAGAGAGAGAATATGAGTGGTGGACAAGCAGAGGGAGTGGAAGAAAGAGAATTCCAAGCAGGCTGTGCACTGTCAAAACAGAGCCCAATATGGGGCTCCAAATCAGGAATGATGAGAGGAAACCAAGAGTAGGAAACTTAACTGACTGAGCTACCCAGGTGCCCCTATGAAATGCCAATTAAATTTATACATCTCCTGCAGTGAGTCTGGTCTCTTCCATTTGTTACTCCTCCACTCCTCCTCCTCCCTTGTTACTCAGATGACAGGACTCTGCCCCACAGTTCCCACAGCAGGGGCTGGGGCTGGGGAGGGATGCCACCACAGGTGAGGGGGGATGGTGGAACTCTGTTCCATTCATGTGTTTATTGAGGAAGGACACCTCCTTAGTGCAGAACAGGGGTAGATGTCAGAGTAACACCCACAAACTTCGCCAGGTAGGCATGCCTCCTTTTCCTGGGATGGGGTGGATGCCAAAATTCTGCCCTAAGTCTGTGTAAGAGGATTACTCACTCCTTCACCCTAAAGAAGAAGGGTGATGCCAGAAATATGCTTGCAGGCTCCATGAGGGACAGGTGTTGCCTCATTAATGCAAGGTGAGGGCGGAAGGCCGGATTTTATTCCAGGTCTTGCTAATCTAGCACCCACTGGGTAGAAAATGGACATGGCCTTTTTCATAGGCTTATACCTGAGAATAGGCATGTATGAATAAAAGCTTTGTGCTCTGGACTTTTAAACAGAGAACAAACCTGGTTGCCATAGACATTGGTTTGTGGATGTGTGAAATAGAGAAAAGAGATTAAGCATACATTTAATGTGACGAGCACTGAGCAATGTATAGAACTGTTGAATCAATATATTGTACACCTGAAACTAATATAACACTGTATGTATGTGTATGTGAATTATACTCCAATAACAATAAATAAATAAATAACACAAATTTCCTATTTTGAATGTTAACTTTTCCCCCAGTATTTCAGTTAAAAATATGGATAGATTATAGATAGATGCATAGATAATTGATAGATATAATAGATAGATAAATGATAGATTAAATAGTTTCAAATAAAACTGGATAGTTTCAGATACTATTGGATGGGATTATTGAGAAGGGCCTGCTTTACACATCTATTTCCTAGAAAAATTGAAGAAAGCTAAAAAAATCATTTCTAATGAAAAACTATCTGCCACTTGTGTAATATAGTTTCTGAGTTCTCATTACCAGCTTGACTATTTAACTTTAAGGAATCCTAAGTAAATATTTTTTCAAAAAAAAAAAAAGGTGAACCAATTTCCACAAAATATCGCTTGAGTACAGCATTCTTTGGTAATTAAAGAATAGGTTGAGGGTTTTTTGTTCGTTTGCCTTTTTTAGAGATCTGATTGACTTAATTTTTCTGTGGCTGGAGACAGAGGGATGGGATGGACCTTAGAATATTATTCAGACACAGTTAATATGTATCGATGTATTATGTGGGTCAGTGAAGAAATTTGAGGAAGCAATAGTCAGACTGAGGGCAAAAAATAGAGAGAGGTTTACCAAAGACCAGTGTTACTCTAGTATTCAGCCACATTGTTTTCACTAGGATTGACCATGAAATCAGAAAAGGTCAGTTTGCTACTCAATGCTCATAAAATATTGAACAGGTGATTTAAAAGATGTGACAAACACTAGCTGTCTCTAAATATCTATACTTCCCTTTTCTCATAGTAATCAAAATGTTAACTCTGCAAATAATACCCAGAAGAAAAAATGCATTTAAAGCCTCCTTGCATGTAGGTGTGGTCATGTGACTCACATGGCTATGTTGGGATTTGGGTGATAGTTATGAGTTCACCTTCCAGGTAATGGCCTTACAGGAAAGAATATTCTATTCCCTTCACCTTTTCCTCTTCTGGGTGGTCCATAATGAACTCTGAAGTTAAATGCAGCATCCTAGGATGTAATAGAGTGCTGCCAGATGGAAGGAACTGGGCTCCTTTTGACTTTGGGTAGAGTTGTCATAACTGCTTGGAACTTTACGAGAGAAAAATAAACCTCTGTCATGCTGAAATCTTCCTCACTTGAGTTTCTGCTCACCCTTGAACTCAAATACTAACTAATGAAGAGAGGAAGGGATTATGGCAAGATATAGCATTTCTCACGGCTACAGACTAACCATATGTGTTATAGTAAGTGCTAAATTGATAGTTGGTTGAATCATTTTATATCCAGTCACAGAGGAAAATGATAGAAAGTATTTTGCCACTGTTAGACAAGAAATAACCCCATTACTTAAAACCATTTTTACATATAACCCAGAGACATGGGGTATTTGTTTGTAGTAAAGAGAATGGAGCCAATTGAAATCCAGTGTGACTATGTTCAAGTTAAAAAGTGTTCATAAAATAAACTCTAGTAAACATTTAACTTGAGAGTCACTTTTCAAGAGTTGAAACTTTTTAAGAAATGTTTATTTATTTATTTTAGAGAGACAAAGAGCATGTGAACAAAGGGGAAGGGCAAAGAGAGGGAGACACAAAATCCAAAGCAGGCTCCAGACTCCAAGCTATCAGCACAGGGCCTGAAATGGGTCTTGAACACCATGGAACAGTGAGATTATGACCTAAGGCTAAGTTGGACCCCAAACCAACTGAGCCTCCCAGGTGCTCCCTAAAAAGTTGAACTTTTGAATACTGACAGTTATAATGGCATGATAAAGCTTCAATCAGTTTTATTTTTAAACATGAATGTGTAAAAGGCTTAACATTATAGATAAATATTAGAATGAATGCTTTATCCCTCGAGGCCTCATACTTTAAAAAGTTATAATATGGAGTCATTTGTCATTTTTCTCAAAGTAATATATACTTTGAGAAGTTATATATACTTTGAGAAATTACATACACACATATATATGATAAGAATACTTTGTATGTTTTCAACTATTATAATTAGAGGTATATTATTTTTAGTAATAAAATAATAATAAAAGTGCATATACTGTGTATATAAATAAAATAATATACTTTGATAAATTACATACATACACATACACATATATGATAAGAATACTTCGTATGTTTTCAACTATTATAATTAGAGATGTATTATTTTTAATAATAAAATAATAATAAAGGGGCATATACTGTGAATATAAAGTATCCCCAAACTTTGTGGTTTAAAATGACAATCACTTTATTTGCGTGTAACAGCATAGATCAGGAATTTGGGAAGGAGTCTCAGGAAGCCTATGTAATGTGGCACTGGCTTCATCAGTTCTCTCCCTTCACTATGCTGGAAGGTACAAAACGTTAACTCATGTGTCTGGCACCCATGTGCTTCTTTGTGTGTCCTCTTCCTCTCCATTTAGGAAGATTAGCCTTCTTCACAAGATGGCGGTCAGCTGCATGTCTTACATGGCCGCTGGCTTCCAAGGGAGAGAATACCAGCAGAGGTGCAAGAAATGTGCAAGTTTCTTAAACCCAAGCTTAGTAATTATACCAAGTCCTTTCTGATGCATTTTCTTACTCAACATCAATCACAGGGCCCACTTGTTTCAAGGAGAAGGGAAATAACCCCTCTTCTCCGCTAAGAAAGGCAAAGAATCTGTTGTCATCTTGAATCCATCATAATATAAAGACAGATTTCAGATATCAAGGCAAAAGTGGAGCACCTGAGTGGCCCAGTTGATTGCAGGAATGACTTCAGCTGACGTCATGATCTCACAGTTTGTGGGCTCCAGCATTGCATCTGACTCTGTGCTGACAGCTCAGATCCTGGAGCCTGCTTATTATTGTGTCTCCCTCTCTCTCTCTGTCCCTCCCCCGCTCATGTTCTCTCTCTCTTTCCCAAAAAATAAATAACCATTAGGGGCACCTGGGTGGGTCAGTTGGTTAAGCATCCAATTTTGGCTTAGGTCAAGATCTCACAGTTTACAGGTTTGAGCCCCGCATTTGACTCTGTGCTGACAGCTCAGATCCTGGAGCCTGCTCAGTATTCTGTGTCTCTCTCTTCCTCTGTCTCTCCTTCACTTGCACTCTGTCTCTGTCTTTCAAAAATAAACAATCATTAAAATGTTTTTTCTAATAAATAAACATTTTTTAAAAGGTAGAAGTATGAAGAAATGGCACACAATTCAACTGGAAAATGGAAAAGGAAAAAAACTTTCAATATAAAATTTCCTTTTCAATTTCTGGGCAACATTAATAAATTCTCCATGAATAATATGAAATTTCAGAAAGCCACAGGTAACATTTGAATAGACTGCTAGAAATATATCATTTAAATATTTCTACCATATATCTTTTAAAATGATAATAGTGAGAAAGTTGATTTCTCTACATATTGGATTCATTTTTCCTCAGCTTTATTAAGATATAATTGAATATAACATTATGTAAGTTTAGGGTGTATAATGTGATGGTATATATTGTGAAATTTATCACGATAAGGTAAGTTAATACATCCATCATTTGAGAGTTTATTGGAGCTAAGAGAAAAAGAAAACCCTTCAAGTGAATTGTCCATTTTCTTCATTCATATACTTACTTCTTCATTTTTTCATTCATCCAGCAAATATTTTTTGAGGGATTTCATGAGCCCAGGGATTGTACTACACAAAGGAGTTGTAATAATAGAGAGACAACTATTGTTTTCTTTCCTTCACCATGCTTACAACTGAATGTTATAAACCAACTGGAAAGAGTATTCATTTGGAGCTTTGATAGTGTAGAACAAGTCTTTGTATAATCTATAAATGAGAATTTTATGTGAAAAAGATTAATGTAACATAAAACAATAAAATACATATTCATGGATGCATTCAGTTATTCAATCAAAGAGGCATAATTTAAGGTTTTGTTATATCCCCAGCTCATCCTAAATCTTTAGGCCAATGCATAAACCATGTTTTAACAAAAACAGATGCCTCCCAGCACACAGGACCGTCACATCTGCTCGTAGCTCCACATGGGAACATCTCCTCATTGCTAAGCAGCACATCCCCAGTTCCAAGAACACATGAGCCTCTTAAAACAAAGTTGAGAATCTAGTGGCTTGCAAGTCAGCTGGCAGTGTATCTGCATTTTTCAGCAGGTTTGGATATCGGGGGGGCTTAGTGTTCGCTCTATAACTGACCCCTCCGAGCCAAGTTCGAGTGGTGTGAGTTATCAAATCTGACATCCTTTTGGCAAGTCTTTGAAGGCTCTTGGGCCAGACTACCTTCCAAGCTCAGCTGGGATCAATTAGGATAAATAATAGTTCTTGCAAGAGCTAGTTCCTACCATGCTTTTAAAAAGTATTTAGTGTGCAATAAAGCAATTTATGGCTTACCTGTACCATGCTATCCAATCAAAAGAAAATAAGATCAACTTGAAAGGTTAAAGTGCTCTGAGTTTCAGAACAGTACAGGGGTGAAGGGAGAGAAGAGACAAAGAGGCCAACATTTGAAAGACTCCTCATTCTCTAAATTTACACAAGACATAATTAAGCACATATTCAAAAATATTATATTGTCGCAAAATCTGAATTCCTACCCCAAAAGAAATATTTTGAATTCTTGTTGAAATATATCTTAGATGCACCCATACACAACACAAACACACACACAATCAAGGACTTTTGACCACTCTCAGAAACGAAAGAGACCTGCTACTATATAGTGCAGATTTCTGCATCTCAGACAAAAATTGAATTCAAGTACCAGTCTTTGGTGAACAATAAATACGGAGTACCTGATAGAAGTTACAACAGCAGACAATACTCTTCTCTAGCAAATGTAAGGCCACAGTTAATATTGCTAATTTTCTGGCTTCATGTGAATCAAGATTTCTTTTTATTGGGTGTTTCTTGTTACGTAGCCTGACAGTAAAGTACTGCAACTATTTCATGGCTGAAGTTCAAACCTTGATGCTTTGCCAGAAATTTTCTTGTTTGACCTTATTAGTTGCTACTAGAATCATGATGCTATCATGGCACCTCATTAAATGATTGTGTAGGTTTGATGTTGCTCTGTCGCAAAATGTTACTGCTTGTTCAGTTTGCTGTGTATTTGTTTTATAAGTGTGTTCTCCTTCACTTGGTGTCTCTCGAAAGATTGTGAATAAGAATGTTGGGGTTTAATGGGATGTTTCTTGTGTCATTCAAAGATTAAAAGTTATTGAAAGTTTTCTATAGGAACCTTTTGCATAAATAAACAGAATGAAGTCTATTTTGAAACATAGCTTTTATCCATTATGTTAATAACTTTGTTGTGTTATAATGACAGTCATAATACTTTAGGATTATGTAGAAAAGTATTTTATCATGTTTGCAAATACCCAAACAGACCTACAAATGCAAATGATTATTGGCTTCTGAAATTTGCAAAAGTGCTTATTCAATATAGTTCCTGCTAACTGCTATGGATATAGTGATGCCCTGACAATTCCCTGCTCTCCCAAAGCAACCTGCTAAGCCTAAGTGACTTATGTGTACTCTCTAGATCTATCTTTATACCCATGGAGTTTGTGGAGCTGAATGATAGAGTGATGCCAAATGGAGTTAAGTTCTTAAGAATCATTAATAGATGTTATTATTTTGATGAATATATAAAACCCAGTACTTCTTGTAGAATATAGTTTAAAATGAACACAACATACACTTTGGTTAAGTGATGCATAGTGTATCTCATTGTTTTACTTTTTTAAAATTTTTTAAAGCTTATTTATTTTTGAGAAATAAAGAGAGAGAGAGTGTGAGCAGGAGGGGGGCAAAGAAAGAGGGAGACACAGAACTGAAAGCAGGCTCCAGGCTCCAAGCTGTCAGCACAGAGCGCAATGTGGGACTTGAACTCACAGACTGTGAGATCATGACCTGAGCTGAAGTTGGAGCCTTAACTGAGCCACCCAAGTGCCCCATCTCCTTGTTTTTCAGTGTAAGGAATCTTTAGCATGGCTCATTGTGTGTACATGCAAATGCACATTCTCTAGTATCTGAATCTTTGAAGATCAAAGTATTACATTATATGTTCAAGTTATTTTGCAAATCATATTTGCATTACTGACTTGTGATTAAGAAATCAGTAAAAAGTATGTTAAATTTGGGTAACAGAAAGGAGAAACATAAAATTCTATATTGCATCCTGTTGAATTTAACCACTATTTATAGAAACTTTATGCTTTCACTGTTTAAAATATGGAAGACACGATACATACAGGGCTTAGTTTCTCATATCAGTATCAAGAATCTCAATGAGAAAACCTCAATTAAAAAATAACAATGAAGGTGCCTGGGTGGCTCAGTGGGTTAAGCATTTGACTCTTGATCTCCATTCAGGTTATGATCTCTTGGTTAATGAGATCAAGCCCCCTATTAGGTTCTACATTGATACTCTGGAGCCTACGGGGATGCTCTCTTCTCTCTGTCCCACCCTGCTCGTGCTTTCCCTCTTCCTCTCAAAATAAACAATAAAATACCCATACAAGAATGCTAATAATCCAAAATGAGTAGTGTAACAATTAACAGATGAAAAGAAAAGGAGAGCTCACTATGGACCAACATACTATAGGAAGACTTTATTGGAGAACTATGACTTGTGTTTGCCTTTGCCCTACTTAGATGTCCAGAGAAGGGAAGACAAAGCATAATGAATTGGAGCACCAAGAATGTGAACTTAATGAGCAAAAAACTAAAATGTAAAGTGGAGAATAAGGTCTCAGGATGATTAATTCACAATTGGAGAGTCATTTTTAAATAATCAACAAATGACTTTAGTTACAAGATTTTGTAGCATATTTTACTTCTGCAAATATGATATTCATCAACTAAGTTAGCTTGTTTATCTACACAATTTTCTTCTGTTTATTTCTCTAGAAATCAGTTACACACACAGGAAGATTTCCTTTGGAGACACACTGTCTATTTCGCACAGATTTCCTAAAGGCAAACACCTGTGGAAACCCTCTGCAGTGCAAGGCTAAGTCTAGAGTTTTGTTTGAGAATATCTGCTTGCCTTTTTCATCAGTTTGTTTGTTTTTATATTTATAAACATAACATTATTGAAAGATTAGGTTTATTTTTTCTTATTTGTGCTGTTATCCATTCATATTAACTCTTGAGCACTTTTTATTCAGTTCTCTAGTTTTTCTTTTATTCTTATTTGAGGCTTAGAATTTATCTTTCAAAATCATGAAGGTTTTTATGTAAGTGAATTAATTTGATATTTATTTTTAATATTTTTCTGCTGGTTTGGTATATAGGTACAATGTTTTATGTTAACATACAAAAATGTAAATTAGTAAGAGTACAAATCAATGATATTAAATGGTCTGTAATTTATTTTTAAGGGCTTCAGAAAAAGCAGTAGGATGTACTGCTAAAACTACCACTGAAACTGTTCAGATCATATCTGAAGGATGCTATCTGAAATTCCTATTACAGAAATAGCCAAGAAAAGCACTTAAAATGTTACTCACTAAATGTACATTAGCAGGTTGTGGTAGCTTGTCTCCAGAAGTGGCTCCCAAATAACCAAACTCTCAGAACTTAAATTCTTGCATCCTCCCTTCCTACAAAAAATAATGAGTTCATATTGTGCCTACACATTGCAAAAGTCCATGGTTTCCAATTTTGAAATCTTAGGAACCCTAAGCCACCACTGTGAATGGCATCCAGTTACCCAGCTGAAAAGACTATGTGGCAATGCCCTAAGTCCATGTGGTGAGGGGGAGAAGCATAGTTGTCCCAACATTTCAATGAAACCTTCCATGACCTCTACCCCAGGCACTCTCTGACCACAGCTATATGAGAGACCCTAAGTAAAACCAAAAGAACTACATCGAAAAAAATTGGAAACTTAGCAAGAAAGAAACAACTTAAAATAGAAACAGAAATATAAAGAACACAAGCTGTTTGTGGAAACTGATTGCATTGATAGTCAAGAAGAGATAGAAAAGACTTTTCTCATCCTGATGTTTATCTTCCCTCCAAAAAAAAAAAAACAACAAAAAACAAAACCCAAAACTTATAGCTAACATCATTTATTGATGAAATACAACCCAACCTGCTTAAGATCACGGACAAGGCAATGATGTTCATTCTTATTATTTTCACTTAGCACTGCACTAAATGACCTGGCCAGTGGAATAAGGTAAAAATAAGAAAACAAATAAAAACAATACCAATCTGTTTGTAAATAGTGTGTATGTAGAAAATTCAAAATAATCTACAAAACATCTCTTGTAACTCATAAGTAAGTTTAGCAAGATTGCAGGGTACATGGTCAATATAATAAATCCTGCTATTTACCACAATATGGATGTACTTTGAGGATATTATACTAAGTAATATAAGCCAAACACAGAAGAATAAATACCACATGATTCCACTTATGTTAGGAATCTAGAATAGTCAAACTCATAGAAACAGAGAGCAGAACAGTAGTTGCCAGAGAGTTGGGGAAGGAAAAGTTTTTGTTATGTAAGATAGATAAGTCCCAGAGATATGCTGTAATACATAGTCCCTATAATTAATAACATAGAATTGTACACTTTAAAATATATTAGAGAGTGCCTAGGTGGCTCAGTCAGTTAGGTAATTGACTTTGGTTCAGGTCATGATCTCACAGTTCATGGTTTTGAGCCCACCTTGGGCTCTGTGCTGATGGCTCAGATCCTGGAACCTGTTTCAGATTCTGTGTCTCCTTCTCTCTCTCTTCTCTCTCTCTGCCCCTCCCCCACAATTTAATTATGGTAGTTTCTTTGTTATAAAATAACTGAATAAGTGCTGAAGAGGTATTTATAGAGTATTTTCAAAAATTAATAATAACAAAGCAAATCATACAGTTTAAAAATTGTTCAAAAATATAAGCAGATATTTCACAAAATAAAATATGTAGTATTAAATAAATAAATGTAGACATGCACAATATCATTGATAATCAGGAAAGCAGAAAATATCACTACAGTGAAATATCACCATACAATGGCTTAAAATAAAAGGACTGACAATATCAAGTGTTAGAACACGGAGCACCAGAAACTCTCAGATACTGCTGAGGAAACTATATAATGGAACAACTATTTTGAAAAAGAAATTGTTTATAATTCTGCATTAATCCTAGGTGGAAATGAAAAGGAATGACTTATTGAAACTCAGAAGGACACAGATAAGTCTCAAAAGTATTATACTGATGAAAAGGATTTAAAAACAAAAAAGCATATATTATATGGTCCCATACATTTGGCATCTAGAACAGGCAAATTGATCTATAGTGGTAGAAATTAGATCAGCAGCTGACTGGGTTGAGGAGTGGAAAAGATTGCAAAAGAGTGCAAAGGAACATTCTGGAGAGATAGAAATACTCTATTTCTTGATTGCAGTGGTTACATTGATACACTCAGCAAAGCTCATCAAGCTGTACTCTTAATAAAATGCATTTACTTATCTGCGAATTATACCTCAATAGAGTTTAATTTAAAAATAATACCATAAAAAGATACCACAGACAAAAACTAGAATGGCTGATTTTGAGAAGATCAACCATAGGTAAATAGATTATAACTTCTTTCTGTTGGAGAGGATGCTTAACAACTGGTAATTTTATATATTTCTGTTGGAAGTGGAAAAATCATGCATGTGCTTTAGAAAACACTTTGACCATTTTTAACAGAGTTAAAAAGTACATACGAAGTATGATGCAGTAGTACCCTTTGGAGGCATTTACTTAAGAGAAATTACAGTGTGCCCATCAAAAGGCCTGAACAAAAATGTTTATAGCATGCTCATCCTTCAAACTGGAAATTATTCAAATGTCTATCAATACTGAAGAGAAGAGCACCTGAGAGGCTCAGTAGGTTAAGAGTTCAACTCTTGGTTTCAACTTAGGTCATGATCTCACAGTTTCATAGGTTCGAGCGCCATATTGGGCTCTGCACTGGCAGTGCCTGCTTGGGATTCTTTCTACCCCACCTCCTGTGCTTCTCTGACTCATGTTGTCTGTCTTTCTCAAAATAAAAACTTAAAAATATAGTTGAAGAGATAAGCATGTTGTACATATTTCATATATTCATACAATGGATATTAATTATAGAAAAGAACAAACTACTGATATGTGCAACTGATTCATGTATGAAACTGAAAAAAAAAAACTGTGCTGAGCAAAAGAAGCCAGGCACAAAATTGCACAAAATGAATCTTTCCATATGATTCTGTCCTAATTCTAGAACAGAAAAACTAATATTTAAAAAAAATCGTATCAAAGGCACACAAAACCTGCATGCGGGTGCTTACAGCAGCTTTATGTGTTCTTGCTAAAGCTTAGAAGCAGACAAAATGTCCTTCAGTGGGTGAATGAATAAATAAACTATAGTAAGTAATGCACAGAAAATAAATGAGTTATCAAGCCATGAAAAAACATGGAGGAATGTCTTTCTTAAATGCATACTACTTAGGAAAAGAAGCCAATCTCAAAAGGCTATAAACTGTATGATTCCAACTATATGACATTTTGGAAAAGGCAAAATTGGAGAAAAAGTTCAGTGGTGGTGATGAATCTGTGGGGAAAGAAAGATAACTAAATGGAACACAAAGGATTTTTAGGGCAGTGAAACTGGTTTATATGATATTATAATGATGGATACATCACATTATACATTAGTCAAAACCTATAGAATGTACAACATGAATAACAAACTCTAATGTAATTATAGATGATAATGATGTGTCCAAGGATGTTCATCCATTGTAACATACATGATAGTGGGGAAGGCTTTGCGTGTATGAGATCAAGGGATGTATAGAAACTTTCTACTTTCTGCTCAATTATGCTGTGAACCTAAATGTCTAAAAAATAAAGTCTACATAAAAGGAAAATAAAGACCAAGTTTGCCTAGTCTAGGGTATTTGTCTTTTGTTGCAATGAATGATGAATAAACTTTCTAGAATGATGGAAATGTTCTAGCTGTAACTTGACTGGGGTAGTCGCCATATGAGTGTATATTTTTCCAAACTCAAGCACTGTATACTCAATATGGATGGATTTTGTTGTATGTAAATTATGTCTCAACAAACATGATGAGAAATACTTTTAAAAAACATTTCAACAGAAGGGGCATTGGGTAGATGTGGTGGTTGGTGATTTAGAGAAAAAGGGATATATAGAAATAAGAATATGAAGTATCCGAGCTGCCCTCCCTTCTGCAAGCACTTTGGACTACGTCTTTGAAATATCCTTCCATTCTGATTCTGATATCAGTCACGTGACTTTCTTTGGTCAATGAAAGAATAGTTAGCCTTGTGCTTGCTGAAGCTTGCAGGGCATGTGTTCATTTTTGTTCCGGAACTCTTGCTTGACTGGGCTTGCTCATTCTTCAGTCACTGCCCTAAACAAGAAAACTTATTTCATCTACAATACTAGATAGATGGAAGAGAGATATATACCAGAGCTATCTTTTCCCAGTCATCTTAGATAAATTACTTATAGATAATCCAACAACCAACCAGACCCCTTACATGAGGAAATATAACTGAGATAAGAAGATTCTCCCAATGGAGCCCAACCTAAATAGCTGACCCATTGTAATATGATTTTTACTTGATTCATAATATATTCCTATTAAACATATTTTGACATTATAATTTAAAGGATGAATCAAGTGTTTAATAATCCGGAACTGTCATGTATATACGTAATTAGAAATTTAAGGTTAAAAATGATATTTTTAAGCTATGATGTTAAATCTCTAAACAAATTAATATATTATAATTCAAATTTTTGGCAAATATTTTCTTTAACAGAAGTCAGCACTAGGTTGAGTCATTAACAATCCTTATGTTTAAAGTATTTTCTTTCTGTTGTGAGATCCCATGACATTCTAGGGTCATTCACATCTCCTATCTGCTTCCTCCCTTATTTCAAAGTAATACTGTTATTTCTTTTATGTCTACCTCCACCTCTAGCTCTCTCTCTATCACTAGCTCTTTCTCTGTCTCTATTCTCCATGTCTCCATTTCTCTGTCTCTGCTTCTTGGTCTCTCTCCCTGCCTCTCTTTCTCCTTCTCTCTTTTTCTCTCTCTCCCACTGCTCCCCTTCCTCTTCCCTTCCCTCTCTCTCTTTCTCTGTTGGTCAACTTGGAAATTGCAATATAAACTCTGCAAACTGGAATGTTAGGATGTACCTCGCTTTGCAAATCTATGTCATATTAAACAAATTATTTTAGAAAGAACTCCATGAGATTTTTAGACTTTTTTAAAAAATGGTACTAGAGTTCTGTGCCCTGGACACTCTTTAACCTAATGAAAGAGGAGCTAGGAATTTTTTGTGAAAAATGTATTTTATGGTAATAATATTTTCCATGCAGATTCAGTTTCTAAAACTCAAGTGACAATGTTAACTAAATTATCATGGTTATCATTTGCGACATATACATATATAAGATCATTATGCTGTACACCAAAAATTAATAGTAAGTCAATTATATCTCAGCTTAATCAAAAACATATTAGCTCAAAGGGCATGTATAAGGGGAAAATTGATGAGTCAATACCAGCTGTATTATATTCCTCATATTTAGCTAAACTCTATTATACAGAACTATTAAGAAATTATTCATATTCTTCATGCTACAATTTGAATTGCTTATCTTTCAGAAGTAGATGGAAAAAGTTAAAATTATTGCTTTCTGACCATAATATTGAATAAAAACATTTTATTATTAATTCATGAAGTGTAATTGAGAACTTTTGTAATTAATTTTCATAGTAAACCGCATCTTTGATGGCTCACAAATTTTCTATTACCTCATGACTTAAATATTTACTCTTTTTGTTAACTTTATGATGCCTATTTTTTAATCCTATCACCTCTAGAAATGTTGAAATTCCTAATTATCAATTTTAGTATTTGCTTATTACACTCAAACTTAGATTTCCCACGTGGCCTACTATCCCTTCATAAAATATAATATGATGGGAAATGGTTGCTTCTCTTGACTAAAATAGGATATAATAAGTAATAGGTTTTTCATTTTCTACCTGTAAAACCAAAAGCATAAATAACCACAAGCTATCTGAGAAGTGTGGGTTCATAACATCTTATGTTTATAATAACAAAAGCACCTTTCAATCTGTACCTCAAAACACCCTTTTATCCACACATCCTCCCACTCAATCACTAAATCTTTCAGCTACACTTTATTTTATTTTTACCTAAAATGGATGGAAGGAAGGAAGAAAGAAAGAGGAAAGAGGGGGAGGGAGAGAGAGAGAAAGGGAGGAAGGAAGCAAGGAAGGAAGGCAGGCAGGCAGGAAGGAAGAAGAGAGAGAAGTGGAGAGGGAGGGAGGAAATTTTTGTATTTGAGTCAGAGTAACTTCCAGAAACATAAACCAGATATGAATAAACAGCCACATTAATAATTTAGTGAAGTGACAAAAGAGAGACTAAATAGCAAGATCATTTATGTTAGATATCCATGTATAATTAATGATCTTTATATTCATGTGGAATAACGCTTATTCATGTCTGATGGGTAAGGTTTAATTCATCCAAGACTGAGCCCTTCCTCTTGGCCTGTCAGAAAAAAAGGTTTCTGTCTCACAACTTCATATAAATCAAATTTAACACGGTGATTAAGGCATTCAATTCTTAATCATCTGAAAGGCATGGATCCTAATCCAGAGGACAAGCTGGATTAGATACAACAGGAGCGGCATTTCTGTTATATCAGATGGCTGTTGGGGAGGTCAAGTTCTGAAATCTTGCAGCTCAGAAGCCTCACAGTCACCAGGTCAAGACTCTTCTTCGAGGACTGGTATAGCCTGCCCTGTTAGACCTTATGTGCCTCTGAAATAAATAAGTGACTCATGAATTTTCCCCGTGAATGCTGCACCCACAGCCAGGGAGGAAGGTGCCACTTAACCTTCTCCCTGATTTACATGGCAATGTTATTTTTCCTTACATATTTTTAATTTTTCACCTTAGGATTTATATTCTTTCCATTCATTTTTCTCCACTTTTTTCTCTTTATATATTTTTTTGCATTTCTTTTTTTTCTGTTTATTTATTTATTTTTTAATATATGCAATTATTTTCCATCATTTACACTACAGTAGTTACAATTACAGTCCAAACAGAAAAGCAAAGAAAAAAATCAAAACCCCAACTTCTATTTCATGTAATTAGACTTATACAGAAATTAGAAGGTTAGGTACCAACTAGTTAATCACCTAATTTCACAGTTATCTGAAGTGGCGATCATTATATAGCAGCTTATCTATGATACATTCAAGATACATGATACAATTTATTACTTGCCCATAAGCTAATACACAGCCTGTTTAATACCTTTCCTTAAATTCCACCTCTATACTGCAATATACTTGAGGTCCATGCAAAAAAGTAGCTACCTTTTATATAGGAAATGGATGATTAAGTCTTTGGTGTTGCAAAAGCAACTACATTTAAACATAACCACCCCCACCACCAAAAAAAGAAGAGGAAAAAAAAAGTAACGAAAATAATAAGGGAAAAACCCAAGACACACTTCCTAGGGGGAAAAAAAAACCCAAAAACACAAAACAAAACAAAACAAACAAACAAACAAAAAACCCAGCATGTCATTTCTGTCCTTGATGGAATGTATTAAATAAGCAAAGACCACCAACAAGCAAAACCAGTACTACAATGTAAAAACATTAAAAAAAAGACTACCCTCTCACATGCATAAATGAAAGATTGCACACAAAGAACTCACATCTTTTCAAGCTTCAATAGTAAATATTTTGCTACTATGTATTAAATACTGCATGCTTTGCCCAAGCTAAGATGAAACCACATCATGAATCAATAAGCATTTTGCATTTTCTTTCATTATCTACTCAAAGTCATGCCTACTGCACCTCTAAACATTTCATTAAATCCAATGATACAGCAAACACTCCCAAAATAAACTTAGATTGTATTGCAGTTTCACTTAACAGTATATAAAATGCTGTGTTGTGACAGGTAT